>NW_024069744.1:0-30502 GCF_009389715.1 Phoenix dactylifera
GCTCGGCGACTTGTTATGAAGTCCGCCCACTACGTACTCTATGAAGGGAGGCTGTATCGGACCTCGTTCACCGCCCCCCTCTTAAAGTGCCTCCGCCCCTCGGAAGCGGCCTACGTCCTCGGCGAAGTCCACGAAGGCGTTTGCGGATCACACTTGGGGGCTAGGTCCTTGGCGCACAAGATCATGAGGCAAGGCTATTATTGGCCTACCTTGTTGGAGGACTCAAAGGATCATGTACGGAAATGCGACGCCTGCCAGCGCCACGCCAACGTCCAGAGAGTCCCTTCTGTCCCCTTGGCACCAATCACTGCACCCTGGCCCTTCGCCCAGTGGGGAATGGATATCCTCGGACCATTCCCCGTCGCTTCAGCTCAGCGGAAATTTTTGATTGTTGCAATCGACTACTTCACCAAGTGGGTGGAGGCAGAGCCGCTGGCCACTATCACGGAGGCGCAAGTCCGGAAGTTCGTGAAGAAGAACATCATTGTCCGATTTGGGGTACCTCGGGTCCTCATCTCGGATAATGGTCGACAGTTCGACAACAAGCATTTCCGTGACTTCTGCGAGGAGTTCGGGATCGAGCATCGGTTCACATCTGTGTCGCATCCCCAAACCAACGGCGAGGCCGAGGTCACAAATCGGACAATCCTCCAAGGAATCAAAGCGCGAATCGGTCGGACGGGGCAAGCTTGGGTCGAAGAACTCGAGAATGTCCTTTGGGCGTATCGGACCACGCATCGGACCCCTACCGGGGAGACGCCTTTCAGCCTAACCTATGGCACGGAAGCCGTTGTCCCCGTGGAGCTCGGACTCCCCTCACCTCGGGTGGCCGCGCACCGACCCGAGGCCAATTCGGAGCAACTCCGAGGGAACCTGGATCTCTTGGAAGAAGCGAGGGAAATGGCGCAGGTTCGGATGGCGATGTATCAGCGGAGGGTGGCCCGATATTACAACTCCAAGGTCCGACCGAAGCTTTTCAGAATCGGAGATCTGGTGCTAAGGCGAGCTAAAGCATCTCAACCTGCGGAAGGTGGGAAGCTAGCGCCAAATTGGGAAGGCCCGTATAGGGTTCGCTGGGTAAACCGACCTGGCTCCTACCAGTTGGAGGCCCTAGATGGTCGAGAAATTCCAAGGAGCTGGAATTCCGCTAACCTGCGGATGTATTACCAGTAGAACGACAATGCCAGAAAGACAGTTCAAAAATGTATAACACTTTTCATTTCAATAATTTCTGGTTACAATGGCGTGCTCGTGTGATTACAAGGAATTCCCAGAGGGGAATTAGGGTGTAAAGAAAGTAAAGAAGAGGTGGAGACTCCGAGGAGCTGAAGATCTGGGATCCCGAAACCTCCATCCGAAGCGGCTGCAATCCCACCGGAAGTGGGTGCTTCCAACCGGAGGCGCCATCGACGTCTCACGAAAAAGACGAAGAGCCGGCGCGGATGAAGAAGAAGTGGACGAAGGAGAAGTCCACACTGCTCCTACCCAGAGGCGCCATCCACGCCTCACGAAAAAGACGAGGAGCCGCCGCAGACGAAGCTCCCGCTGCCTCCAGGGGAACGCCACCTCCAAGGGATATTCCGGTCCTCCCCAGTGTTAGGGGAGAGAAGGAATACAAGGGAGAAGAGCATATGGAGGCGCGGTCCCGGATCAAGCGTCTGGTGCGGAGCTCAATCGGGAGGCCGAACTTCAAGGAGGGGAGACGTGATCCCGGATGAAACGCCTAGAGCGGAGTTCCGCCGGGGAGAACCTCCTTGTTGATCCCAGATGAAACGGCTAGTTGGCGGAAGTCGCGAAGGGCGCGCCTCCCGTTCCTTCGGTAGGGGTCTCTCAACCATGCGCCGGAGAGGAGGCCCACGATCCATGGCAACCTGAACAGCTCCGGCTTGGCAGGCTCCATCGCACCTGCACCTATATTTATAGCCAAACTGCGGCCCCCCGGTCGTTCCGATGCGGGTGGCTCCAATAAATGCGGGCGCATTGAATCCGGAGCCGATCCGGCTCTCGAGGCGTATCTTCCCGCGATTTCCTAAGCGTTATTCTCCTTAATCGCATTCTTTGTGCAGGACACTCCGGGTGGCCTGTACCCCTAGGTCCACATATCTCCGCTCGCGCCCAGGCCGCATCCGCCTCGAAGAACGCGCGTATCGCGGCCGCTTAACTGACACTCCTCGCAAGCAGCAACTGGCGATCCGATTTCCCAGGTAACCCCTCAATTAGCATTTAATGCCCATCTGGTGTTCCCCAGGCGACGCTTGGAGAGGAGGAGAAACACGATCGCAGCTGGCCACGGAGAAATCCCGTCGGGCGGCAAGCGACAGGCGCACGACCAGCGAGCGGAATTTCCCGAGGCTCGGCCCTCGGATGCCAGGCTAACCCGATGATCATCCCGGGAGCAGACTAGCCTGAAGCCCCGACCGGTCGCCTCGGCTTGCGCCAGCCTTGGCCGACCAACGAGCGGAATTTCCCGAGGCTCGGCCCTCGGATGCCAGGCTAACCCGATGATCATCCCGGGAGCAGACTAGCCTGAAGCCCCGACCGGTCGCCTCGGCTTGCGCCAGCCTTGGCCGACCAACGAGCGGAATTTCCCGAGGCTCGGCCCTCGGATGCCAGGCTAACCCGATGATCATCCCGGGAGCAGACTAGCCTGAAGCCCCGACCGGTCGCCTCGGCTTGCGCCAGCCTTGGCCGACCAACGAGCGGAATTTCCGAGGCTCGGCCCTCGGATGCCAGGCTAACCCGATGATCATCCCGGGAGCAGACTAGCCTGAAGCCCCGACCGGTCGCCTCGGCTTGCGCCAGCCTTGGCCGACCAACGAGCGGAATTTCCGAGGCTCGGCCCTCGGATGCCAGGCTAACCCGATGATCATCCCGGGAGCAGACTAGCCTGAAGCCCCGACCGGTCGCCTCGGCTTGCGCCAGCCTTGGCCGACCAACGAGCGGAATTTCCCGAGGCTCGGCCCTCGGATGCCAGGCTAACCCGATGATCATCCCGGGAGCAGACTAGCCTGAAGCCCCGACCGGTCGCCTCGGCTTGCGCCAGCCTTGGCCGACCAACGAGCGGAATTTCCCGAGGCTCGGCCCTCGGATGCCAGGCTAACCCGATGATCATCCCGGGAGCAGACTAGCCTGAAGCCCCGACCGGTCGCCTCGGCTTGCGCCAGCCTTGGCCGACCAACGAGCGGAATTTCCCGAGGCTCGGCCCTCGGATGCCAGGCTAACCCGATGATCATCCCGGGAGCAGACTAGCCTGAAGCCCCGACCGGTCGCCTCGGCTTGCGCCAGCCTTGGCCGACCAACGAGCGGAATCTCCCGAGGCTCGGCCCTCGGATGCCAGGCTAACCCGATGATCATCCCGGGAGCAGACTAGCCTGAAGCCCCGACCGGTCGCCTCGGCTTGCGCCAGCCTTGGCCGACCAACGAGCGGAATTTCCGAGGCTCGGCCCTCGGATGCCAGGCTAACCCGATGATCATCCCGGGAGCAGACTAGCCTGAAGCCCCGACCGGTCGCCTCGGCTTGCGCCAGCCTTGGCCGACCAACGAGCGGAATTTCCTGAGGCCTAACCCTCGGATGCCTGGCTTAGCGCCGGAAGAATTCCTGAGGCCTAACCCTCGGATGCCTGGCTTAGCGCCGGAAGAATTTCTGAGGCCTAACCCTCGGATGCCTGGCCTAGCGCGGAAGAATTTCCTGAGGCCTAACCCTCGGATGCCTGGCTTAGCGCCGGAAGAATTTCCTGAGGCCTAACCCTCGGATGCCTGGCCTTAGTGCCGGAAGAATTTCCTGAGGCCTAACCCTCGGATGCCTGGCTTAGCGCCGGAAGAATTTCCTGAGGCCTAACCCTCGGATGCCTGGCTTAGCGCCGGAAGAAGTTTCCTGAGGCCTAACCCTCGGATGCCTGGCTTAGCGCCGGAAGAATTTCCTGAGGCCTAACCCTCGGATGCCTGGCTAGCGCCGGAAGAATTCCTGAGGCCTAACCCTCGGATGCCTGGCTTAGCGCCGGAAGAATTTCCTGAGGCCTAACCCTCGGATGCCTGGCTAGCGCCGGAAGAATTCCTGAGGCCTAACCCTCGGATGCCTGGCCTAGCGGGAAGAATTTCCTGAGGCCTAACCCTCGGATGCCTGGCTTAGCGCCGGAAGAATTTCCTGAGGCCTAACCCTCGGATGCCTGGCTTAGTGCCGGAAGAATTTGAGGCCTAACCCTCGGATGCCTGGCTTAGCGCCGGAAGAATTTCCTGAGGCCTAACCCTCGGATGCCTGGCTTAGTGCGGAAGAATTTCTGAGGCCTAACCCTCGGATGCCTGGCTTAGCGCCGGAAGAATTCTGAGGCCTAACCCTCGATGCCTGGCTTAGAGCCGGAAGATTTCCTGAGGCCTAACCCTCAGATACCTGGCCTAGCGCCAGAAGAATTTCAAGAGTCGGGAGTCAGCGAGACGCTACCAAAGAGTTAAAAAAGAAAAGGACGAAAGTGAAATGAAGAAACTCTATTTGCATTAACTTTCATTGTTTCAGGGCCGAGACCCATACAACTTGGCAAACGAACACACAAAGAAAAGAACAAAAATACAGAAGGTCAGCTTGGAGGAACCCCGGGTCGGGAACGCCGGGCACGTCCGCAGGGGGTAGGGAGGCGGTTGGAGAATCAGCAGGCAATGGCGCCGGAGAGGAGTCTAGAAGAGAGATCCCACTCAGGTCAATTTCGGGGTACTTAGCCGACACCCTTGTCCAGGCCTTCCTCGAAGCCTAAGATAAAGGAGTCGGACCCGCGTCGACATGTCACGGACGAACTCGTCAGACTGACGATAGGCCTGTACCGCCTCCGACATATCACGAGGGTGAATCGGCGGACTGACGATAAGCCTGTAACCGCCTGACGCCCGATTTCCGCACTCTTCTCGGCCAGCGCCGCCTCTGCCGCTCCATAAATCTGAGCTTCGTCCTCCAAGACCTTCGCCACAATCCGGTCGTCCGCCTCGAGGAGACCCTCAGCAGATCAGCCTGAGCCTCCTTGTGCTTCGCCTCGGCAGCAATGCGAGCAGCTCAGCCTCCTCCAGGCGCATGAAGCTCCTGGTCGCTTCGCCACGGACTTCTCCAAGGCCGACTCCAATTCGCCCAGCTTGGCCTCAAGAGACCGGGTTCGGTTGCGGGCGTTGTCGGCTGAACCGCTGGGCTTCTCCCACCTCTCCCGGTATTCGGCAGCCTTCCGGGAACTGCTTCTCGGCCCGCTCCTCGCCTTCTTGATCTCGCCCTCGAGACCCGAGGAACCTTGAGTTGCTCCGAGCCTCCAACAGTTGCTTCTCGAGGGTGACGAAGCCGAGTGCCCGCTCTTCGCCCACCTGGAGCCTCATCTCGAGTCCCTGGTCGTCTCCCCGCCGCAGCCGATCGCCTGACCCTCCCTCCTACTACTGCCTTCAGTTGGCTCTCGCCTCGCCAGAAGCCTCGCCTGTTCCTCGTAGCACTCCTCCAGGCGGATCATGTACTGGGCCGAGTAAGAGATAGGAAAAACGAGGGCGTCAGGCGGGGATCAACAGAGCCTATAAATGATGAAGCGACCAAAAGAACACTCACCGACATGAGACAGACGCAGCTTGGCAGCCCCAATCAGGAACCCCCTATCTCCCGGACCTGCCTGCGGTCCTTCTCCAGCAGCACCGTCTCGATGAGGTTTCGGGCGCCGAGCGAAGTGAAGGCCGACCCCGACTTCTCCCCGGAGTCGGACGGTGGTTCTGCCCACTTACCCTTACCCATCGCTTGGGGAAGAGTCTGCTGACCATGCTCGGCGGCGGGGACCGCCCCTGGAATTGACAGGGTCCCGCTCGGCCGGGGCCTCGGCGCGTCCCTCCTCGTATCATCCGGAGCCGACCGAGTCGAAGGCTGGGCTGGGGACCGATCACGTCCGACCCGTCCATCTCGGGCGCGCCCGGGTGATGCCTCCGGAGAAACGGTAGTCTCGGCATCGGAGGGCTGATACAGCGTCAACTGCCGGTCCGCGCCCGCGGCGTCCCCCTGATCGGTGGGTCCGGACCCGTCTGTCGGCGTCGGAGTCGCCTGCCGGCGGGACTTCTTCGCCGGTGGGGCCCCGCTCGGAGGAGCTCGTTTCTTCCTCCGGACTGCTTCCAGTAGGGACGTCCTACCAACAGCCGTTGCCTTGTCCGACCGCATGACGTCGTCGATCTCTGCAAAAAGGACGAGGTGGTCGGAGGTTGAGAAACTGAAGGAAAGAACGAGACGAAAGAGGAGAAAAGAGCTAAAAAAGAAATGGTGGCGGGCTCACGGTCAGCGGGGACCGAGCTCAGACCGACGTTCACCAAGGTATCCTCGGAAATAAGGCGAGCCACCGGGGGAGCCGGCCCTCGGCAACCAACCCCTTCAAGACGGCGACGCCATCGGATTCCTCCCTCGACAACCTCGATAGGCCAATCGGGGACTTCATCGGCGTCTCCCAGGTTGCCCTGATTCCCCAAGAGGGATCTGCGTCAACGAAAAAGAAGCGCCCCTTCCAGCCGTGAATGGAGGTAGGAGCCTCCTTGACGAGGCCGCACCCTCGCCGCGCCGCAAAGCACCACCACCCTTTTCCTGGGGTGGCCGCTCAGGCCGTAGCATTCCCAAAAGACATTCAGGGTGCGGGAACCTCGTGCATGCGGCAGAGAACCTGAAAGGCCGTCAGGGCGCGCCATGAGTTCGCACCAGTTGCGTCGGCGCAACTCTTAAACCCCGAAGCACCTGAACGACTAAGTCCGAGGGGGGAAAGCGGAATCCGGCCTGAAGAATGCCCTCATTGATGGCAACCTTCCCTGGAGGAGGATGGGACATCCTCTCCTCAGGCCCCGGGAGCGTAACATTGCAGGCCTCGAGAATGGTATCGAGCCACGAACCTATCTAGGTCTTCGGCGACCAGCTCCGACTTAATGCGGTCTGCTCTCACTTCGCCCATCCCTAATGGCCAGTGAATCTACGGTCAGGACGGGGTCAAGAAGGGGGAAAGGACCGGAACGACTGGAGTACACTAATACAAAAGGAGAAAGTATGGAGAGCCTTAAATGAAGAATGGGGCAACTCACCGGAAGAGGAGGAAGAACGGCTCCGAGAGCGTCAAAGGAGGAGCAAGCGAACAGTCCGACGGCAAGGACGGCAGCGCAAAGGAGAAACTCGAAGATGTCTGTAAAGAGAAAGGCGGACGGAGGAGGCCCCCCGGTTAAATAGCGGAAAGGTGGGTGACGCCTCGGTGACGCCAGAGGACGCCTGGCTGCCGAAGGGTCGCTCGCGCCCCAAAGGCGAATCGACGCCATTAAGGAAGGATGTCCGCCGAAATCCTCAGACTGCCAGGTCAGCAACAACCGCCATACGCCATAAAGAAGGCGGGGAGCTTGAAGCGCGCGCGCCTCTCCGAGGGATGGCGGCAATCTCAAAGCATCACTCCCTTCACCCGTTCCCCTTCTGGTTCCAGGCTCGGAAGTGGGGGCTACTGTTACGGGGGAACTTAGCCACCATGCCCCACGTGACCGGCACGCGCGCCCAGGAAGACTACGGCAGCCCTTGATCCAGCAATCCGACCCCGAGTCGGACATCTTCGGCTCCGCAGCCCGACCCCGAGTCGGCAGCCCCTTGATCCAGCAATCCGACCCCGAGTCGGACATCTTCGGCTCCGCAGCCCGACCCCGAGTCGGCAGCCCCTTGATCCAGCAATCCGACCCCGAGTCGGACATCTTCGGCTCCGCAGCCCGACCCCGTGTCGGCTGCCCCTTGATCCAGCAATCCGACCCCGAGTCGGACATCTTCGTCTCCGCAGCCCGACCCCGAGTCGGACATCTCTCAACAACGACAGGCTATTCCCCAGAGGCACGCCGCAGCCTCCTGCTCCACGATCCCCTGTAACAGCCGTACAAGGCGGAGCTCCACTACGCCCTGTCATGGCCGTACCCAGCACTGCCCCACGACGCCCTGTAACGCCATGTCAGTAGCAGCTCCATCGTGCTACACGATGACCAACCCCCAAAAGGACCCCCCAGCCTGGTATATATGCGGCTGGGGGAAGAAGGGGGGAGTAAGCAAGAACTCCCAGAGCATTCTCTTACTTGCTACTATTATCTCTCCTTCTCCTCCAATCTCCTCTGACTTGATCGTCGGAGGCCCCCACTACCCCAGTGGTGTGCGAGGCTGCTTGCAGGTTTCCCGGTGGAAGGTGGAGCGCAATCAACACCAACCAAGGCAACTCAAACGGAACCCCGTTCACACCGCTGTGCCAATCGTTCTCGGTTTGGACCACAGCAACAACGTACCATCTAAAAGTTTAAGTATATTTTTGGAGAAAATTATTCCAATTTCTATCCGGTGGAAATTGAACTACTCTATATCCTATATAGATTTTTTTTCCATAAAATATATAAATTTTATTTTTATGAAAAAACTACTTTTTTATCTTCTTTCTTTAAAATTTCAACCAAATATGAAATATTTTTTATTTTTCTATTGACTCTACTTTTTCCCATTTGAGAACCAAATGAGTGCTGAAATATGCTTATTTTATAAAAAAGCTACTTTCGCGTCTTGCTTCTTTAAAAACTCCAACTAAATATGGGGTATTTTTCTATTTTTTTATTAACCCTACTTTTCTTCTTCCTTCTCGGAAACCAAATGAGTCCTGAATAGGCTTGAAATTTGAACCAGCCTTGGACCATGGTGGTTGGCCTTGTCTTACTTTCTAACCCATGTTGGATTTCCCTGGTATTTTTGTAACCTATACAACTTCTTGTGTACATGAACATTGCTGCTCGTGAAATGCATGACACCCACGCCCAACCTCTATCTCCATACATCAAAGACAGAGTTCAACCATGGATAGAAAGTAGGCCTTGTTCTTCCTGCTTGGCGTCTCACGCTTGTGCATCATCACACTTCGACCGTGGGTGTCCATTCACTAGAACTAATCAAAATATAATGCAGTGACTTTGCATTCATCATGGCTTATAATCATGTCTTTAACAAGAGTCGTCTCGTCTAATCACATGCTTGGCATATGCCTCAAGGCCAGGCAACTCACTACATTCCTCTCACCCTTTAAGGATAATGTTTAATAAATGCACCACTTCAATTCACCTTTTAATTTAGGACCTCGGTCTGAAGACATAACATGAAGTTTTTAGGGCTTTATAAATCCTGTAGGAAGTCTGTGTTGCATTTGGTACAATGCCTTCTCACATCTGATAGATAAAAATTCCTGTATCAGTATTGGAGGCTAGTACTCCTTGGATGCTGGATGAAGGACTTTATATTTGGATTAGATTTTCACATGGAAAACAGCTTTCCCTTCCCTCATAAAATGGTTTCAGACAGACTTTGAGATAGTCATTCATCTTCACCTTCCTGCTTGAATTTCAGGCAAATCTCATCTACCAGTTGTTCTGCTGGTTACAACTGCTGCAGTTATAGTATACAGAACATAGTAAAAGATATTCTTTTCTTTCCTACTTGGTCACCCACCCTATAGAAAGGCTATCAATTTCCAAATTGCCCAGTAATCACTGCATAAAAAAGACGGGGGAAGAATGAGCAGATAATCAAGTACTTCCAAATTCAAGATCACTTAGGAATACAGCTTCATGTTTTGCTGTTTAATGAGTCACTAACTCTGATGCAGTATATTTTGAAATAGAAGTTTAAAAACTTAAAAATATATAAAATACAATTCATTTGTCTATCATGTAAGTATTATGATATATTCACTAAATCATCACTACACTAGGGGTAATATTATCAATGTTAACTATACAACTAAAAGTATCGCCATGTGCAAGTGCATTCTTTTAAAACTTATGAAATCTCTCTTTGGAAAAAAAAAAGACTATTCACGGCAGCAGATCAACATAAATTTAACTATACTGCAAAAATAACACAATCCCTATCAATGTGTGTAATTCAGAGATTCAGACTAATATTCTTTTGTACCATAAGTGTTATAAATATTGCTGCAAAATTTTCTGAAAGAATGCTTCTCATAAGATCCTCACTTAATCTTTCCTACAAAAACATTGAGAATAAATATTCCTTGCAATCACCTGCATCATGTGTCTTCAGCTTGAAAGAAAAGCATCCAACAACCCACTGCTTTGGAAGCCTGCAGGCATATGGGGTGTTTTTTGAAAGCCGAGGACGGTGAACCACTGAATTTGATCTGAGCATAACGGAATGCCCTTTCACAGGAAGCTTGCTCTTTTAAGCATTTCTAAGATGTGCTCTGGCTTTCTAAGCTCTTTTTTCCCTGTGGATGCTTAGACATCTGACAAAAACCCACATCCACCTCAGGGCCAGGAACATGAATACCCTGAACTCTTTCTTGATGTCCTCCTGGCTTCTTTTGGTGCTTAGACATTTCAGCCTTTTTATTCTTAAACCCTTAGTTACAATGTCAATGTATCCATTATCATTCTCCGGATCCTCTGTGTTATCTAGTTCAGGGTTCCTCTTCTGCAGCATGAGCTCTCCGTATCTCTGTGATGCATCTCTAGGTTCTTTAAGCGGACAGCCATTTTAGCAAAAATAACCGGGCTGTTCTTTGGAAGATTTATTCTTCCACTTCTTGACAATTTGTTTAACACTGGGAGCAAACAACGAGGGTATTCCATGTATCCTTTCTGACCATATGTGGCATTCCAAAATGCAATGCTACAGCCTGAAATAGGCGGGTGTGGGTGATCAAGAGCTGTCTGGAGGAGAGATACTTGGTCTTTAAGGAATAATGAATCAAAAACAATTGATGGTTGACTTCTCTGCAAGCAAGCTAGAGTCTGCGCCCAGAAGCGCTGAAGTTGACAAATAGTGTTTCCTTGGTGCATCTTGCCACATATGAGAGCACAAAAAGACAGCCATTGAGCCAATGGTTCAGAGGTTATCTGCAGGCAAACACAAACAATGTGATATCTCTTTCAAACATGTGCTTTTATGTGATTACGGAGTTTGAACATATGCATCATTATTACAGCAAAAACATGTGAGTACTGCCTCACATGTTATCTCTTATTATTGATATGTACTTTGCAAAAGAATTCTGGAGAAAATTTATGCTACAAACCTCCAAGAATGAAAGAATATCTTGCTTCAAGACAAGATGACCTACAAAACTAGCCATGGTTGTGAAAACCCTGCAAATCATCCACATTAAGAGAAACAGATAACCAACTAAAAGATAATACAGAAATCACATGCCCAATAACAAATACAGAAATCCATATTGAGAAAGAATTCACATGAAGAATTACCTACTAATAACTTCGTGCTCCACTAGTGAATTTTTTTTCATAAATGTTAGCGATAAGCCCAAAATCTGCAGGTGACGAAAAGATGCATCAGCTGAGCTCCTCAAGAGAGCAGGGTGCACCATAATAGGTGAAGTTTCAAAAAAGAAAGTAAAAAAAATGTGTTTGCAGTCACATCCAACCAAAACTGTCTCAACGACTACCTGGCAGCAAGCCCCAAGCTATTCTTGATGGAGCTGCATTGCCTACAATTATCAGAGCCTTTGTTTTTTGGCGAAATATTATCAGAGCCTTTGTTGGATACTTTTGACTCTGAAATTGCAACATCCAAAACCTGGATATGATTCAACATATGTATGACTACTTCACCATATACAGAAACGGTAACAATTTTCTGAGGTTTTGACTTCAAGGACTCAATACTGTCCTGCAATATACCGATGTTCTCATCGAGCACTCTTGCCAAAAGTTCACATAGACCTTCTGTAAAATTGTTCATGGAACAAGTCAAAATCTGAGAGGCGTGACTGTAAGAATCAAAAGTGACTTCCATGCTTCAATCACAGGTTCCAACTCAAGTTCACTCTCTAAAGAAATCAGCCATTTCTCTGAGGGTTTACCATTACTTCCAGAGGTGAAAACCTTCTCAGGAAAGAGAAGAATGAGAAAGGGGTAAGACAAGAACCAATGAACTGCATCATAAGTAGCAATGGCACCATCAGTTGTCAAGTGAGAAAGATCATTAACACCATCACATGCTCCTTCAGGCCCTTTGCAATGAATTTCCATACTGGCAACCATGATAACCTACCATGCACAGGCTTTCCTAGGTGCATGTACAGAAAGAAGACAATGGCGTGCAAATTGATTAGGGGATTTACTGTACAGAATAAAATATTTGAGTGTTCCATTGCAAGTATAATACCACCCGTATCTGACTTTTCTAGGACCAACTGAGCAATCACAGAGAGATACAATATGGTTGTGTAATCAATTGGAGAAATCATATCCATGTAAGCAAGAGATCCCACTCCAAGACCTGATACATTTGGATAATCAATAGTTCAGAGCATTGCAAATCATGGATGTACTTGAGATCTAAACTGACCCGATAAAGTGGGGATGCCAGGATAGAAGTTTCTAGCTCTTCCCTGATAACCTTTACAAACTCCAGACCTGTCCATAACAATTGGTTAGCATTTTCTTCTAAATTTATATTTTCACACACCTCCTTTGTGAACTTAAAAATAGTTTTAAGACAGATTTGGATCCAATCATACTGAGGACAGCCTCTTAAGTTCAAGTTGAACACCCTGCAATACTGATCTGAAGATCTTTAAGGCAGCATTGAAAGCCGGAATTCTATTTTCAGATGTCACAGTCTCCATTAGTTTTGGAGTGACAATTGTGCCAACCATCTCTAGGAGGAGATCTAAGTTACAAATATCCCAAGGTAACCATTTAACTGGAAAGTCCTTCCATGAGGTTTTACAGTTTATGGATGATCCGGCTAGAGTACATTTATTTACCAGATTATCTGAATGCTCCTCCGCAGTCATGGCCATTTCTCCAACTTTTACTTTTGACAAGACAAACTCATCAAGCAGATCAACACATGAGTCCATAAACCAATACTTTGGTGATCAGGTCCCCTGGAAAATACTGCTTTAAGAATTGGCCAAAGGGTGGCTTGTATAACTGAAGGATGGTTAATTACAAGATCGATTTTATGGAGAAGATAGTGCCATGTGCTCAGGCAACATGAATGAACAGATATGTCACATTTACTTGATATGATTCCTCGTAAGGGCATCATCATGACTTTAATTCTTTTTAATAAACAGTTAATTTTATCATCACAGAGTCTCCAGGAAGCAGTAGATGGTGTAGGTCCAGTTCGTTGAATCACATCTTGAGGTGTCTTCATCAAAAGATCAATAGTTTGAAGTGAAGGAGTGCATCAACCAAACATTCCCAGGCAACCTGTCCGCCCAAGATTTCACCATTAAGAAAAGCTATTCATTTGCAGATAAAAGCCAATTGTTGCTAGAGACATGAGGTGCAAGTTTCACCGGCTTACCAATGATGCAATCTGGATTTGTGGATCAGGATCACTAAATGTTGCTCAGGGATTTCAACATTTTATTGACCAGATGTCTATCACTCAGTGCATCAGAACCAAGCAAGCGGATATACCATCCCATGCTTGGATCATGTGAACCTTCCGCCGATGATCATGGATGCCATCCATCATACTTGGAATCAATTTTTGCTTAAGGTCTAATATAACTGCCTGATCAATCACAGTGAAAATAAACTGACAACATTCAATTTAAAATTATGCATACTCTGAAGAAAAAAACAGTAGTAGATGTTAGTAATACTGCAGGGTCAAGAAAGTTGAAATAAATTAGGAATTAGGAATGTTGCAGATGCAAGACAATAAGGACAAATATATTTTCTCATTCGATGTAGTACAAGAAAGTGTGCCACAACAAGGATGCATGTTTTTACGTTTTTTCTTCTTCAAATACATTTGAGTATGTGGTGAACAGTTTCTGAAGGGGAAAACTTTGACCGGAAAGCCCGGCAAGTCTAATGCTTTAAGGTTCAAGTTGGTCAGCACTCAGCACAGACATACTTGAGCTCAATATTATACTGCTCTGTTATTTGTTTCAACTGAGAAACATTATTCTTGTTTAGTTAACTCGGCCGAGAGGCCCGAGATACATATCAAAAAATATAGTCTGAACTAAAACAATCTCTTATGTTACATTTCATTGTTAAAAACCAAAATAAGATAAAGACACAAAAAGATTATATCGGATACATTAAAGCAGCAGGTAGTAATATAGTACTCTAAAGATCTCTTAATTCAAAATTTGGGACATACATCATTGGGTGTATGACATCTGTGTCTTAGGCCAAAAATATATTTCGTACGGAAATACAACCAAGCTTGATGTCAAATAGCAACAATTTCTCTGGATATTAAGCACACCTAAAAATCTTGAATTACATATTAAAAAGAGAACATTCAGATATCAAATAAATGCACAATATTTTAACATCGAAATAAGATGTTGTGCCATAAAACTTAAAGAACTACGACAATCAATTAAAAAAATAGCTTTTCAAATTAAATGCACAATATTGTAACATCAAAATAAGATGTTGTGCTCCACTATATAAATGTCAAAATTGATGTCGAGAGTTTATATTCTAGGAACCTTGCAGATCAACTAATCTAGCCCATAACTTGATATGGATGGAAGATAGCATATATACTAGATGAGAAAACATTTTTCAATTTTTTCCAAAAATGCTACAAAATAGTAGCAGATCATCAAGCATACCTTAGAAAGAAGCAGTGGAGGGGGCATATGATAGATTTAGTCTTCAAGAGGCATCTCTCTGCCATATTCCTCTCCCTCTTATCAGTGCTAATAAGTCTTCTATATACTGGTGGAACCCAAATGTTGGTCATGTCTCTCATATGTCCACCAAGCTGAGTAGCCAGTTTCATCACAGCCTTCAATGATTTTACAAAATCAATAAGAAAGATATAGAATTTTCTACTTGCATTGAATACTTATTAAGAATTTTACTTTTACTATGTACTTGTCTAGAATTTTTTACTTTTAGTGAGTACTTCTAAATGTAGAACGTGCAGTGAAACTTTTTGCAAATAATAAACAAAGTTCCAAGAATACAAAATTCTAACCAAGGATCACCTGTCATTCTGACAAACCAAATTTATGGGTTGAGCTATAAAAACTGTATGGTAGTAGAATCAAATTTGTGATATCATACATCATAGACTTGATTACAAAAACAAAGCCTAAGAGGCAACTATACAATCACATATCGCTTAAGAAAATGGAGCTAAAAGTCAAGGAAAGATGAAATGTAAGGGACTCATATATGTTTGCAATTTAACTAACTCCTTTTCAATTTGATGTCATGATTAAATACAAATATATGATGATGCTCAATAGGTACGATTATGTAGATGATTATGAAGATGTCCTGATAAGCATAGACACAGTGACAGGCCTTGTGAACTTCAAAGTGAGACATATAGGTTATACCTGATCATTTCCATTCAATGCCAAACTCATCAAAATGACGATTGGAGTAAACTTATCAAAACATATCTAATTCCTGCATATAGGTCTCTTTGGTCTCTTACCTACTTCTGTGAATCCCGTCAACCACAAATCCCTTTTCACAGTGGTAATGTCCACACTGTCTCATATTATAACTAATGGAGTCCAACACTCAGAATTTTGTTAATAACAACAAAGAATATTATAATAGAAAATTATACCGCAAGAGAAAGAGGACATAAACAATGCAGTTGCATTAAAAAAAGTAGTTGGACCTTATGAATTAAAAGCAAAATGCTCATAAATTTTGTGTTTCTAGAAATATATCATGGGTTATAGCATTTTAATATGTTTGCTTTTAACTCTTCCTTGTGGAACTGGTTGACTCACAAAGTTGTCATGCAGGTTGAATATAATCGATTCATCAAGCTTGGGTGATTATTCTACATTGCTTCTTTCCTCATTCATAAGTCGTTTATTCATTTAGTTGACCAATATTAAAGGGTGATGTTATTGGTGATTTTACTTAATAATGCAAAAAGATACATCCCTCTATATAAGTGGCTAAGCTTCCCATTACACTAGAGGCAAGCTAATCAAAAATTTTCTTGCAAAACCAAGTACCAGAATAAGCCTTTCATTTGACCATATAAATATCTCGATGCATAATTAAAAGGCCAACTAATATGTTTAAAGTTGCAGTTCATGTTTATTTGATGAGCTTTGCTTGAATCTTGTATACCTCATTGCCTCAAGTCCTCAACCATTTTTATGATCAGATTCAACATGCAAAATTGATGGCATCCAAACAATTGAGGTCATGATAATAATTATAGAACCAAGTTTGATCCACATGTTGTAACATGAGTTGATTATAACTAAATCCCACAAGTTAGAAGTACTACTCAGTCAATAAACTTTGATGGACAGTCAAAATCACATGGCTACTATATGTTTCTTTTCACACTTCATGTCCAACTATGTACGTGATTTTTGCATATGATGTAATACATTTCCGCATTCAATATATTATGTACTTATACATGTTATATGTGTAATGTTTTGGCTTTTTCTCTTTATACAGAAGTTCAATGCCCATAGTAACAACGAAAACACATACTTCATGTTTTGCTTTACCCATCGGGAAGAGTAAACCAACTACCATTCAAGCCAACTGCTTGAACTTAAAGAAATGACCAATTTAAAAAGAAGAAGAAGAAATGGAGAAAGGAGGGTAGAACCTGCATTGCCTCAAATGTGGTGGACAAAGAACCAAATGAATTGTCAAGGGCATGGACAACAGCACTCAGTAACGAGTCTATGCTGAACTCCACAAAGGCAGCACCTAATTGCTGAACGGAGATGCACCAGGCCCCCAAGTTGCAAACAGCCTGCAAGACAAAGAAGTCCAAAAGAGTTCCGTAGTTTTTCCATAAAATGCATGCAAGACCTATGATCGCAGACAAACCAAATCATTCAACCTTCATCCGAGTGGTCTTTATTAGCTTTACCAGTGACTCCAGAACCACACGAGCAACTCCCTCTATAATTCCCAAAATTAAAAGCATAAATTTAAATCTCTCGAGAAATTTTTATACCATTAATAAAAAATAAGACGGGAGCTCAACCTGAAAAAGTAGGAACCAATGACGGATGATACAGCATGAATCCGAGGCACTTCAAAGCCTGGGAGGCACTGATTCATTATACCCGAAAAAAAGAAAACAATTTTGATGGTGAGATAGAAGGATTTGGCCATAATAATCAAGAAAAGAGGGAACTTGTCCCTGTTGCCTGAGACTGGGAGGGACTTATTACATCTCTTCGTCTTGGCGGTGAATGTCGGAGAGGAGGAGAGGGATGAGAGAAGGGGAGCAGAGGGAGAAGGCTTCCATTGAGGAGGGATCGTCGGCGGAGCAGTGCTGGAGGTGGAGGAGGGCGGCGTAAGCCATGGATCGATCGGCTAGGGTTTTGATCTCTTCGATCTCTCGCCTGAGGAGGGCTTCCGCCATTAGAGCGAGGGGAAGGAGAGGAGCGAGGGAATTTGGGAAGGCGGAAGGGTTTTAATACGTCGCTGAGTTCATCCTCGAGCATAAATTATTTAAGATGCTTTGTAGATTATTGAATTAATCAAGCCAAAAATCCTAAACTGGGCGGGAAAACTTTAATTAAGTACTATTAAATTATTAAATTTTTAAATTTGTCCAATTTGGATCCTAAATGTGAATTTTGGACCAAAGTTGTTACCTGACTTGCTAATGGAGCAGCTGATATTCATAAGTATTTGTCAACTATTTTCATCCCTCTTTGATTAGGGTTTCGATTTTTATTCATATCAAATCCATCGCTTCTTTCGGTGACTGGGGACCAACAATAGCCAAGAGGGTGGTGTTTTCGTTCGGCGATGAGTGATGATCAATTAACAACTGAAAGAAAACTGAGAAAGAAAGAGATTGATTACATAAGAAAAGATTGTTTATTGATAATGACGACATTGTTCAAGTGATTAGATCAAACCATTTTTTATTTCTTTAACTATCTTAGTTCTTTTGTTTCTTGGTTTCTTGATGTCACAGTTATGATTTGAGAGAAAAAGATTGAATGATTTTGATTTAGACGAATAATGCACATTAACTACAAGTTCTTTCATTTCTTTTCTTTTACTTTATCCCTCAAGAAGCTCAAGAAGTTGGATTGATACAGATTAAGGGTGAGATTTTCATGGATTTACTTTTTGAAGTTCTTCATCTTATGTATTACAATTGGAAGTAGCTTGATGCTTAGCATTAAATTTACTGATAGCCTTTTGGTTGAAATTTTGAAGTGTTTGTAATGAGTTACTGCTTTCTATGCTTTAATATTGTAATGAAGATTGTCAAGTCAAAAAAAAAAATAGCTTTCATAATTAACTAAGTAATATGCATATTGTCATATTTCTCCATCTTTGTTTTTTCTGATTATTCATTTCTTGATTCCATTGTTTGTATTTTGCGTGAGAAAGAAAGAAAGATTTTGGTTTGTAGAGATCAAGAATGCTATAAAAATTTTAAACTTTTCCATTGTTTGTGTTTTCCATCTCATTGACTGATAAAGATAGTGATATAATAAAGGGCTAGCTTGTGGGCTTAGCGATGGTCTAGGTTAGACTATTATGAGTGTCAGGCAAGGCATGTTTTAATCACTTTAGTCTAAAAGCTGAAGCCAAAAGTCAAAGGGCAAAGACAAAGCTAGTACGGAGGCATGGTAGCATGTTGAATTCTGTTAAATACCACACAACCACCAAACTAATAAGCGAGGTCTCAGGGGCGACATGGAATGTTGGGAGAATAGCATGGAACGACATGATATCCGTAGTACCACAACACCTAATAGCTCATTAAGTAAGTGGATGCAATTGAAAGCTTATGACACGTACTTGTACTTAACAAAGCTCTTTAGAAAACATTCATCGGAAGCCACGCATGGAAAGTAATGTTCCTAGAGTAAGGATTTTCACTCTTTTTTCGATAAGAAAAACGAGATTTATTTTTTCCATTCCTCCAAACCCGCAATATGAACCTTTTTATACACCTATTTAAATGTACGAAAACAACCTTTATTTCTCTTCCAACTCTCCTCTCTCTCTCACACTCTTGCTGCTCGCTTCGTGGCCATCGCCAATCTTTAGTAACCGGACACGACGAAGGGATAGAATTGGGAAGTGAAATCTTAGCTGGAAGAGGGGAGAAGGACTTTAAGGCTTTTTTCCGTCAACCAAGAAAGGACAGATTTCAACTTTTAGCAAGCTACATGGCAGCACGTGACCACTCCGTCATAACAGCCAAATGGAATTCACAACCAAGGTTCTAATTGAAAAAAGTTGAAAGTTTGATGATCTGATTGCACTAAATTAAGTTCAAGAGAAAATGGAAAACCTCCAAATAGTTCAGAATTTTTGGTGTGATTTTATTCTAAATTATTTAAGAAGGTTTCCTATGATAGAAAGGACAGTGCTTGGTAGGGAAGCTGGGAGTTCACCCTCAAGTGTCTTTATTTTATAGAAGTTGGCATGGACCACATCCCATGTTGTGAAAATGTTGATGGAAAGAGGGGTTGAATATTACCTCCAATTATGATCTTTGCTCAAACATAGAGGGATTAGTGACTTATGCTCTCTTCAATGCCCAAAGGCATTGCAGGTATGCTGATTATCTAATATTTTAATCGTATTATTGGCATACCATCCCACTTGAAGCCTTTCTATAGTATCTAAAATCATATGCTCATAAATTGGAAAGCAGGAAAGAATATATCTATTTTGCAAGTATTGTTTGTCATATCTGGCATACAAGAATGCACGAATTTTTGAAAAAAATAATCTTCTCATCTAGATTATATTGGATAATGCAATAATGCAAACTACCAAAATAATTCAGAGTGAAGAGCTGGTGATAGGTTGGACACTGAGGACTCCTTCATGATCTCACAACTTATCAAGATGGTATTTATTACTTAGGAGCCCACACCCCCTAGTTTTATAAGAGTTAACTTTGATAGTAGTGTTAATGATAGAGCCAGCAGAGGAGGAGCGAGTTTTATAATCAGAGCCCGGACTCTTAGATTATTGCGGCAGGTGGGAGACAACTTTTTAACCCATCCATTTTGGGGGTAGAGTTATAAGCTTCGTGGGAGGAAATGTGATATGCTATTATTTCCTTGAAGACTAATCATATTATCTTTGATGACGACTCAACTATAGTGGTCAGATTGATTTCAAAACACTCAAGATCTATTACTGAACAATGCCTATTGTTGGACATTTGTAAACTGCCAAGAATTGTATATCATTTGTCGTAGCTCATATCTATAAAAAGGCAAATAGAGCCGCAGAATGGGTGTCCACTTTTTTTACTGAGCACTTTGGTGGAAGCACAGTCATTCGCTATCCTCTTTCGGCATCTGACAGACACCCTCTATCTTATTGAGCATCACCTAAAGACACTACATGCATCTACTCCAGCTTACCTTCTCAACAAACTATGCCCACCTTGTAAACCCCATCCTGTTTACACTATGAATCTAGCAATCCATGGTGTGGTAGCGGCAAGGTCCTAGACGAGCTCTTCTATTCTTATGTTGGCTAGCCAATATGATATAATAATCATCGATGTAGATGTTGTTGTTGATAAAAAAGGTTGGCCTAGTTAATGGAGCACTCTTGTAATGAAGGAGGTAGTCCTTGAAGGTGATATGGATGCTATTAGCAGGAGAGCAATTGCAAATTCAGGCCTCTGCCACCATAAAATAGGCGAGGTAGGTGGTTGGGAAGAAATAAGGGTAGCACTAAAAGAGGATGCAAATGTGCTCGAAGGTAAGTGATCACTAGGTGGTGGTGAAGGAGAGGAGGAGTTGGGGATCTTGGCATAGGCAAATGTGGCATTGCATATGGCTAAGAACATGGTAGGGTCAATAGAATTGTGTGTCTATGGCTGAGGTTCAAGAGAAGGAGGGCGGTGGAAAGAGACAATGCCAGTACATAAAAGTGGCATTAACAAGAAATTTTCATATAGTTTATCCTATACATTTTTACATATTTATACAGTTGGGTAAAATTGTTTAACAAATACGAACCAAAAACAATGCATTGGTCTTTTCCTAATGAATAGGTTCTCTAATTCATGATTTTCTAAATAACCTTAAAATTAATTATATTATTCTTTACAAAAATATAACCTAGTCCATAAATATAGGCTATGAAAACTAAATCAGTGGTAAAATCCTGACACCATAAATAAGACCATTGCAGGTGACTCCAAATGTTGGAAAGCTAGGGTACCAAACTATTACTCTCTTGATACACATAAGAAATCTTAATTCTCCCCCATTGAGATGTCATGCGCTGTATATCAATAGAGTAGCATGGCAATCCTTACGGTCAAATAATTAATAGCCATTGTTCAAAATGGTTACTCTCCTTTTAGCTACAAATATGATCCATTGAGCTGATAAACAACAAGTATTTTTCCCAACCTATCTAGAATTCTATTAGTAGAACAAAGATATTGAAGAAACTTAATACCCTAGCCACGAAAAAAGGGCACCTCACAATTTAGGACACTAAGGGTGAGGTAGCAGTAAAGAAAATTGAAAAGGGGAGCAAGAAAGGCCTAAATTGGCATAGTGCCTTAGTATATCATTATTCCAACTTAATCTTTCACCATATTCGCTAATATATCTTTCACCATATGTGTCGCATAGGTGTAAGTTATGTTGCTCCAAATAGTGCTAAGATATTTCATGGCAAAATGTAGACATATAAAGAAATATTGACTTAGGAGAAATCACGTGACTTTATTTTGTATTAATTTAAGATACTTGGATCAAGATTATGTATCTCAAACTATTTTCTTGCATGGAACAATGAAGACAAATTTGACTTATTGAATCATATATAGATAAACTATATGGTTTAGCAGCCATCATCTTCATCAACCTTTGGTTATGTTAGAGATCAATCCATCAATTTATGATATAGGTTATGTTTATTTGCATCTAGATCAAGTAGCAAAACGCTAACTTGAAGCTTTACATGCATTCTTCAACTAATCAATAGTCTATGTTAATGCATCAATTTTATATAATCTAGTTAAATCAGGGAATAAAATAAAGACTGAGGGATCAAAGGATTTATGAACTTTAAAAAAGAAGTGTATGGAAGTATAATACCTATACTTATATGCAACTTCAAAAAAAGATAACAATCATGATTGTTCAAAATAATTTTACATATCACATTTTTAATTTATAAAGAACATGCTAATTTCCATATCAAACAATTTATATAAAAGCATATGACATAAATTTTGTAAATATTTAAAAAATTAAACCTTTTTGATCCCTACTAATGTTTATTGTATATATATCTCACTTTGGCACAATACAACTGCAAGCGTCTCCTTTATATGTATATCTCTTTCCTAACAACTTACATGTCTTTTAACACTTTTTCAATTAGAATATCTTGTTAGTGATTTCAAATGAAGTCAATAAAAAATATTATCATTTTGATGTGCGTTTGTTCACTTTTCTCAAAAAGGACAAGCAAAGAAGTTTAAAAGAAATCATCTGGAGGATATTTTTTTTGGATAGAATAAATAAAGGATATTTTACATGTAATGTTATAAAAAATTATTGATGGATGAAACTTTTGAAAAATTCAATAACTCAAGAATTGTATGGTCCTGGATTTAGTTAATAATAACATAAGCACATCCTAAAATATCTTAAAGGAGAAATGAAATACTGCAAAAAAAAAAAAAAGAATAGTGATAATGAGATTTCATATTCATTTCCGATGTAGCTTATAGTGTGTTTTTCGTTTATAGGTTTAGAATTCCAAATAATTTTATTTATTCAACCAAGTCATAGAGGTTCTAGCTACTAAAAAATAATTGCCTCTTCTAGCATATGTAACTATGACATCCAACAAAGTATCTTCTTAAATCAATTTTCGCATCTATTTTATCACCCAAATTTTTCTTGGAAAAATTCAATAATTCAAGAAACTTTATGCTCAGTAGATGGATTAAATTGACAATAATAGAAATATATCTTAAAAATAAAAAAGTATTAGATATAAAATTTTTGGAATAATAGAATTTAGATTTCAAATATATATCCACTGTAGCTTATACCCTTTTTTTTTTAACTGATAGTAAAATTTAAAATATCCCTATTTATTCATCCAAATCATATAGGTGCTAGCTAGGAGAAAAGAATTACATCTTCTAATGGATCTAACCATGATGTCCAACTAAGTATTTTCTTTAATTAATTTTTGCATCTATTTTATCATTGGAACTTAAATTTTAAAATTATATCAAACAAATTATATTTCATTATAATCTTAAAAACGAATTTAATTAATAATAAACTTCCCTAAATTCTTTTCACACACGTGCATTGCACGTGTCCTGTGCTACCCACACTTCGTTGAAGGGAACTTGTCCATGTCAAAGCTGCTTTTTAATTTTCCGTCCTTCCATTTATCCGCCGCTCGACTGCCTCTTAACATCCAGTGATCAAAACAAATCTCCTTCTTCTTCTTCCCCCACCCCCCTCTCTTTCTCTCAACCAAACCAAATACGTCGGGCACTTTCATGGCGGTCTCAAACCCTAAAAGCCCCCAAAGTAACCATCTCTCCCCCTAAAACCCTATCATGTTTCGAGAAACCCTCGCCCCCTCCCCACCCTAATCGTGCCCCGATTCGAATCTAACTTCCTCTCTCCAATCGCTGGCGTGCGAGCCTACGCTTGGTGTGGTCTCCTTCTTCTCCCTCTATCGCTGCCGCTGCTCTGGCCTCCGGATCCGGTTGGGGCTGCTCGATCTGTGAGAATGGATGCGCGGGAGCCGTCCGGCGTCGTCGGTCTCGCCGGCAGCGGGGGCAAGGATGGGCCTGCGAACGAGGAGGGACCGCTTTCTGACGCGGAGGGCCTGGCCAAGGAGGCCGCCGTCCTGTTCCAGGGCCGGCGCTTCTCCGAGTGTATCGATGTCTTGAATCAACTTTTGCAGAAGAAAGGCGATGATCTGAAGGTGTCCGCTATGTTTTGATTTTTTCCCCTCGGGTCTTGTCTCTCGTTGACGACTTATTTGAACAG
Source organism: Phoenix dactylifera (assembly GCF_009389715.1). Classification (NCBI taxonomy): domain Eukaryota; kingdom Viridiplantae; phylum Streptophyta; class Magnoliopsida; order Arecales; family Arecaceae; genus Phoenix; species Phoenix dactylifera. The sequence continues at coordinate 23,997 of NW_024069744.1, forward strand.
TTCTTGTTTCTGTTATTTCTTTCACAGTTGATCAGTTTGGATCTTGGTCTGGTAGTTTGCACCCAAGCCATCTGATTCATTCTGTTGTCGAGTATTTTTTTGACTTATATTGATGAATTTTTATCCAAAATTTGATTTTTTTGATCCCACATCCTTTATAAGGTCGTGCTCATGGTTTCCATGTACATTTACTCTTGCTTTATGTGACTGGAATTGTTGGTCGGTTGTTCATTCACCTTTGTTTGGATGCACTTGTTAATTTATAAGCAATCACATACTTTAGTATTTGGAGATTTTTTGCAGGCCTTCGTGATCGATTTTAAAGGAATGAGTTGTTTCTCAGTTTTTATTTTTTTCTATTATGTTGTGTACGACTAAAAAATTTCCTGAAAATACTAAACCTGGCAGAGTAAGCTAGGAAACAAAACTAAAAATTTAGCTCTATCGAAGATGTAAGTCCTTTCACTTAAGTTCGGTGACTGGAATTTTTTTAGAAACTTTCTAGTAAAGGAAGAAAGCTAGGTCAATGATCACAATTAGAGATTAAGGATGCATTATATGACACTTTTTTATCTTTAATGCAATGGAATTGTTGCTTTACTTCACCCAGTAGTTATCATTTGCATCCATCCCATGCACCTGAATTGTTTGGGTATGATATAATTGGTTCATTTTGAATTGGTCTTCACCAATAGATCATGGGAAATCCATAGTTGGAGTGTAGATTTGTAATTCTTCACAATGATCATTCTATACTTTCTACTTATGTCTAGTACAGACAGCTTTAAACTCACCAGCTAAGTACCCTTTCATTAAAAACGCCTTGTCTTTCATCGATATTAAGCAACCTTTTTGTTTGGTATATAATCCATCCATTTTTTTCCATGCATACTTACAAATAATTTTGATCATCACCTCTCTAGTATCAGTTTTGTGCATACTATAATTAATGTCTATTAACTTTTAATTTTACCCTTTTTTCATATCTTTATCCAGTATGTCTATTTTTTCCCACTCTTCTTTGTCAATACCTCCAATAATCAGCTTATATCTTTCATATAATTTTGATCCTTCCTTAGAATATACTGTTGATCTATTCATCAACTATTTCTTCCTTTTTATAGATCAGTTTTCTTTTGTGTTACTACCTTATCCCTTATAATGGTATATGATTCACACAAGTTGCTTCCTTTTCATTTCAACTATGAGGCCCTTGCCAACCTTGCCCATTTCGGATCACAATTTGGTTCAGTAATGTCATGGTACATAAGTACTTCCTTAGAATTCCTTAGATAATTTGAAGTCTTTTTATGAGCTGTTATTCAGTATCTATCATGCCATTTACCATTTAAGCTTGAAGATACATAGTGTATGTTGAATCTATTGTGACTAGTGTGGGGTTGGAAGGTGTCAAAGGAGGCCTATTTACCATTGCAATGATTTACCAACATTTTTCTTCCATTATTGGAATTTCAATGGATAGTGAAGACATCAATTAGAAGTAAGATTGATTTTACTTTGACATACATTCATTATCTAATTACTCTATGAGCATAAGTTCGGCATGCATTACCGTTTTGATTATAGTTCTCTTTTGAAAGAATAAAAGGTATTTTGTTGAATCTATTCAAGATTTTTTTAACTATCATGTGATTGGGCTTTGTTTTTCCGTGGAATGGGATGCCTCGTGTCTTGATACTTGAGACCATGGATATCTCATCCTGTCCGAATCCATTTCTAATTGTCCTATCCTGACACTTAGGTGGTGCCTTACCTTGACACTTGAGATAGTGGGACAACCCCGCCATCCCACTGAAATTTAAAATCTTGAAACTTTTTCTTGTGTGCCAAGTTGATGATTTGAGTTTGACCTCCTTTCCGTGAGTTGTCTGCTCATGCCATTGACCATTTGGAGTTGAAGATATATAGGGTGCATGTTGAAGTAAATATCTGGTGGGTGAGGTGGGATTTGTTCGGTGATGAAAAGAGGCCTATATAGCCTGTTATCATTTTTTCCTATCATTTGAATTTTAGTAATCCGTGAAGGCATCAATTAGATTTAGGATTGCTTTTGGCTTGATGTGCATTCATTGCCTTATGATTCTGTGGTATGTTGTTCACTTAAATCACATCCCTGCATGCATATGTTATGTGCATTATTGTGCTGCTGCAAATTTCCCATGGAAAGAATGCGGATCTTGTTTAGTGTCATAGAATCTGAAATTAGAGCTTTTAAAATTTCTCGTACTTGTATCTGATGTGCAACATTGCGAACTGTTCTTCATTTTTCCTTGGGTCAAGTGAATTCCTTTTTGAGTAATCCCTGGGGAAATCATCTTTGTACATGACTGGGGGTTTTAAATATTTTAGTTCTTTATGATTTGACTTGTGAATATGAAATTTTCAGGTTCTTCACAACATTGCTGTTGCAGAATACTTCCATGATGGTTGTTCTGATCCCAGCGAAGCTGCTTGACGTGCTCAATAACATTAAGGTAAGACTAAGATGACAAGTAATTCCATATTCTGCTTGTTGGTTGGGCAATATAATATTTATCTTCATCGTAAAGTGTTTTTTTTAACCGTTTTATTGGCAGACTGAATGCTTAACTACGATTATTATGGAGCAGAAGTGCTAACTATTGTTGTTGAGGTCCTTGTTATTATATGGAAATCTCATGCCAATGTTGTAGATTTCTTGGAACAATGTATATTGTATACTTTGTTCCAAGAATTTGAGTCTTGGTTGCTCCCAGCCTGTACTGGGCATCTTAGATAAGGTTGCAGACAGAGTCCTAGGATGTGCGTTGGTCCCCAGTTCCTCTGTAATGGGGCTGTTCCAATTTGTACTGACTGGCACCAAGCAGGATGGGGCCATCACCAGTCAGTATGGATTGTTACCAACCGGGATGTGCAGAAAAGTCACCTGTTAATTTGCTGGATCTTGACTTTAAGCCTTCCTTAGTTCACTTATTGAAAATATTATAACTGCTAATTTGCTGGATTTGGATTACCTGTTAATTGCCTAATTATGTTTCAATGGTTCACTTATTACTTATTCTAAGATAACATTGGCAAAGGATTCTATGCTTGCTCCATATTTAAGTGTTAGTCATAAATTTAAGGAAATTTCAAGTTAATCTCTATACACATTTATTGCTGTCATCTGCTCTACTTTTTGATTGTTTATCTGAGTTAGCATAATTAGTAAGTTTGAGATGTCTTTGTGTATTTGTTATATAAGAATTGTTGATACTTGGGGCATAACCTTTATTATATATGTCTATACTATATTGCGTAATCTTCATCATATATTGTTTCTGTGTATTTTTCATTTTGTCATTTGGTCTCTAGAAAAGCACAAGTAACTATGCAGTTCTCAATGAACCCGTTCACATTAATTTTGCTACAGTCATTTTGTCTTGGACTTTTTCCCCTGGAATTTTGAATTTTACTAATAATCCTTTCTATTGAATTGCAAATATGTAACTTTGGACCAATTTATTAACAATCATACAGAAGAGAAGTGAAGACCTTGTTCATTGGCTTTGGTAGAGCGGATGGAAGTTGGAAGCAATATTGATAGCAATACAACCTCAGGATCTAAAGTGAATAATACTATGCTACTACAAGTTTTCTGCTCCAAATACCAGCAACATTATTTATCCAGATGAATGTGACACTTCTGTTATAATGCTGGAACATCGTAAGTTTCTGTATATTGATCATTTTCCTGATAATTTTGTCCTAGTCATGTTTAAAGGAAAATTAAAATTGGTTTGGTACTGACGCTATTTCTTCACTTTGATGTTCTCCAGGCAGTCATTCTCTACCATCTTCATGAATATGCACTCGCTTTATCAGTTCTAGAACCATTGTATCAAAATATAGAACTATTAATGAGGTTTTACTTGCTTAAACAATTTTATTTTAATTCTTAGGTGCATCTGCTTCCTTATTTCCTGATATTTTATTTGTTCCTGTGCAGGCAACAGCTGTTCATGTATGCTTTCTCTTATTGGATGTTGCATTAGCTTGCCAAGATGCGTCAAAAGCTGCAGTAAGTTCATACACTGGAGGTGCCACTGCTTTCTTTTCCTGCCTTAGTATCTGTTAGGAATTCTATGATGTGGAGCTCCATAATAGATATAGAAATATGCTTGAAAGCATTATATTTGGTAATTTTATTACAGTTATTACAGATTATATATAAAGTATCAAAGGAGAATCTATCGCTACTGTCTAAGCATCTGCATTGTTGACCTCCAGATTTTTGTATACATCTGCATTCTGCATGTGCCCTTTCTCAGTTTGCTGCTTCTAAAATAGGTTACATGCTATCTGGTTGTTATTCAACATCAGAGACATTTTGTGGAAAAATGCATGGACCGGGTTTACAGTTTTGCACCTCCATTGTCAGAAGCCCCATGTAGATTGCTACCTGGGATTTGGTCTTTGAACTTAATGTGGATTTACTGGTCTTATCATCTTTGTGCTCTACATTATTGTTGAACTAGATTGTTTCTCTAATAGCAGTTCACATTGCAAATGAGGTGAAGCCATGATGTAAGTAGTAGACTGACTGATGGTTAATAAAATAAAAAAAGCTAATTCGCCATCTCAGGGTCTATGGAATCTTTTTACTGCCAATATGTGTCTTACTTATTCCATTATTATGTTATGTTTGCTAGTATTCCATAAATAAGGGAACTTATATTTTTGTTAAAGAGAATAATTTAATTTGCTAACTTTATTGGCTCTGATATGAGACTATTTTACTGATATAGCAGGAAGCACCATCAAAAAACAGTGCAAGAGTTCAAAGTACTTTATATCTTGTATCGCCTGAAGCTTGATTTGTGGACATGTTGAGGATGAGTCATAAGTTAAAGCCATTATCTGATATTGTATCAATATAGCATGAAAAATCATTTGTCCCTAATGCTTCTTTGTGATATGAAAATGGGCTTGGGATGTTTACTGTTTTTCTTGGCATACTCATGATCTCATTTACAATTTTCCATTATAATTATAGAACTTTTGTTTATGGCCAAAGAGGGCAATCAATGATAAGAGGCTTCTGATATCAAATTGATGGGATATGATAATTGGACGAGAATTTTAAAGGGTTTGATTGGGTTGATGACTGAAAAGAACAAAATTTAGCTTTCTGGTATATTCAGTAAGAATTTAAAATTTCTCTTAGTTTGAAATATAAAGGATGGAATCCTGATGTAAAATTGATATAGGAGGTAGGCATGGCCTCAGATTTGAAGATATGAAAGTCTTAGGAAGAGAGTTGAAATCACAGTTTTTCTGTAGCTTCTTGGATCAGGGCTGATTAACTTGTGTTGTATTCTTAATTAAAGAAAGCAACAGAAAAGGTAAAAGTGATAGATGACATTAAGGTTAAGATAATTACAAGAGAGAGATCTTGGGGTTTGTTGATGCAGAAGCCATTGAGAAAGAGAAACATTTAGAAAAAAACCATAATAAAAATACAAGATGATATCTTGATAGTGTTTGTTCTACTAAATACCTATCGTATCTATGGCTCTTCTAGGCCCTTGTAGCATCAGGGGTGCACATTATAAAAATGAATATCTCCTTTTCTTCTAAGGGGACATATAAGGGTTTCAGTTAAGAACCAAAAGAATGCTAATAATACATTGCCTAAAGAGACTTTATGATGCAAGAAAAAACTGAAATAAGCCACAGCATGTGGACATCCATGGACTCTATGGAATTCCATGTGCAAAGTCACCTAAAACTTTATTGGTAAAAGTTGAGTTTAAGCCAACAGTAGAGATGTGTCTACTGCCCTTTCCTTCTCGCTTCCCTCCCTCTTTCAGTTGTTGGTATCTTTCCCCTCCTCACTAGTAGACATTTAATGCACTTGCCAGAATGATGTTTATGTCAAAGGCAAAACCTTGTGAGGATTTCGAGTTCCATCCATCAATGTGATACATGGAATATCTTTGCTTACGGGCTTTGCTAAAATCAGCTTTCATTTCACTGTCATCAATCCATTTGTAAGGAGCTTCTGTAGCAGCGGTGGATATTCAAATGCCTTAAGCTGCATGCCATGGGCATAGGGATGCTTATGGATCAGGTTAGGACCAGGCCAACCCTGAGTAACCCAACCCATTATTCTGTCTTCTGGACCTGGGTTCGGTCTGACCCAGCTCAGACTTGCTAAAGGCGGACCTAGGCCCAGCCTGATTGTGATAGCATAAGTCAAGGACTGCACTCAGGCTAAGTCAGTCTGATCTGGTCCAACCTCATACCTCAGCTAAACCATGGCTGGTTTCTGACACAGGGAGGGTCCTTTCTGGTTTCTTTTTACCACCTTATACTGTATTTATCAAATCAATCTTTCTGCTTTGACATGTTCATAGATGGTACATACCATGATTAAGAGAAAATTTAGAATCTTTAGGAATCTTATAATGAGAAGGATTAGCTAGAGAACTCCTAATTTGACTATTGGCTGGATAGATATTGGG
>NW_024069745.1:0-30621 GCF_009389715.1 Phoenix dactylifera
GAAGAAGGATGAGCCGGCAATCCCTTTCTCTCTTCTTGCTGATGGCGGCTGAAAACCAAGGGAGGATGAAGGGCGTACGGCACAAGGGAGAGGAAATCCCAATACCCTAGGTGCTGCCCCTTGAGCCCCTTTAAATAGATTGTGGAGCTCCTAACTTTTAGGAGCTCCATACTATTTTCCAAGAGGGCGCCGGCCCCTCTTACCTTGCCGCACCAAAGAAGAGAAGAAGGAGGGGCGTACGGCCCTCCTCTTGGTTTGCCCTAATCCTCATCTAATGAGGATTGGGAGGCCTAATCCGGTTTAGTCCTAATCGATTAGGCTTAGCCAAATTTGGTTCAATCTACTAGTCCTAATCCAATTAGGACTTGAATGAACCATGACTCAATTGAACTCTTCAATCCTAATCCAATTAGGAGTCATGTTGATTCATTAGATTAATAATTAATTTAGACTTAAGGAATCCTAATCCAATTAGGATTTATTTAATTTTAGTCCTAATCCAATTAGGACTCTATTTGAATCCGAAGTCCTAATCCAATTAGGATTCCTAGGAATCCTACTCCAAGTAGGAATCCAATTTTAATTCAAAACTCCTAATCTCATTAGGATTGAGGAATCCTATTCCAAGTAGGAATCCCAGTCCTAATCCAATTAGACTCTAGGAATCCTACCCGAAGTAGGATTCTTGTTTCAAGTCCAATTAATTAATTCCTTTTTCCTTCTTCAACTTTTATCAATCAAATTGATTTCTTGTGATTCCTAATCACGATTTCAACCATCGGATCGGTCAATACTTCTAGTGTGTGTGACCCCATAGGTTCTATTCTGACTGGTAGTGAGATATATTGTGATCTCTATCACTATATCATTGAAAACTCCTTTCAATGGGTTGGAACGATTCCAACTCAACTCATTAGGGTTTATCGATCATCAAGATAATCCCTATGAGTCCCACCATCCACCAGTGACACCTAGCAGCATGTAGTGGCTACCCAGCAGAATGGAATGATGAACCTCTAGGTGCAGTTAACGTGTGATACAGTCCTACTATCGTGGATCCCTACAGGACGGAGGTCATGGACAACTCGTCAAACCCCATCGTCTGTCATATGTCAAGATTTATTCGACTTGAGTTCGATAGTGGAAAACTCTTTCTCCACTTTACTGCCCTGGCCAAGGTCTTAGAACTCAGTCTAACAAATCACATAGGATCACTCCTCTTCTATCAAGGTCGATAGATTCCTTATAGGTGCATACCCTACTCCTACAGTGAACCTACTGCAGCCAATCTACACTGCATGGACCCATATGGCTAGAGACCATGTATGTGTGCAGTCAAACTACAATAACCTCACTGTGAGTAGCCGAAGCACCGCAGGTCAAAGGACCAGTCACACTACTGCAACATCAAGCAAGTCACTGACGAGTGGATAGACATCCAAGTGACTTCTTGTCTTGGTCACGCTCAGTACCCTTGTTCTCTAACAAGCACCTGCACTATCACTTCAGTGTCCCTACACTGTGGACTCAAGTCTCGTCCATCCAGAAGGAAAGTGATCTGTGCACTGATCGGATCGATCACCGTCCTCGTGATGATCCATTGATCAGGAGCATTTAGAAATTAATCACCAATGATACATGGCTCAAATTCTCAACTCTTGAGAATATGTATCATCATCTTATTAATTTCTTGGACGATTCATAGACACATAAATAATATGAATGAAAAGATGCCTTTTATTTATTCAATAATAAATAGTCAAGTACAAAATTATGTCCCTAGAATCAACAATGTGTCAGCCAAATTGGCTTCTAGGGCATACATCTAACAATCTCCCACTTGCACTAAAGCCAATTGGTCATATATCTTAGGCCCATCTTCTCAAGGTGGGCTTCAGTCTTTTGCTGACTCAGCTGCTTAGTGAAGGGTCTGCCACGTTATCCGCGGAGTCTACTCTCTTGCACCTCTACATATTTCTTCTCCACATAGTCGCGTATGAGGTGAAAGCGCCGCTCTATATGTTAGACTTCTGATGAACCTTGGCTCCTTAGCCAAGGGCTATGGGGCCATTGTTATCGCCAGTAGAGTGTTATGGCATCTGATGTCATCACATCCAGCTCTGCCAATGAATTTCTTGAACCAGAAGCCTTCCTTAGCAGCTTCAGAGGCGGCGATGTATTCGGCTTCCATAGTAGAATCAGCAATGATCGGTTGTTTAGAACTCTTCCAATTCACCGTACCACCATGCACAAGAACACGTATCCAGATGTTTGACTTCCTGTCATCGACGATCAGTCATGAAGTCTGAATCTGTGTACCCTTCTACCTTTAACTCTGATGATCCTCCAAAACCCAAGAATAATCTTTAGTTCTTCTCAAGTACTTAAGAATATTCTTCAACAGCTGTCTAGTGTTCTTTCACCTGGATTCGACTGATATCTGCTTGTGACACTCACAGCAAGAGCGTATATCAGGTCGTGTACATAGCATAGGCATACATGAGGCTTCCTATTGCCGATGCATAAGGAATCTTGCTCATTGCGTTGAATCTCCTCAGATGTGTTGGGGGCACATCTTCTTGGAGAGATGAATTCCATGCCTTAGGGGTAAAGAGACCCCTCTTGGAGTTTTCCATGCTGAACCTCTTCAGCACCTCCTCTATGTACAGTCTTCTGTGAAGGCCAAGCATCCTTTTAGATCTATCTCTATAGACCTTTATTCCCCAAAATATAGGATGCTTCCCCAAGGTCTTTCATGGAGAATTCTTTGACAACCAGACCTTGACCGAGGTTAACCAGTGGGAATATCATTCCCAATCAGGGAGAATGTCATCTACGTACAGTACGGAGAAAAATGACACACTCCACTAACCTTTTTATAAACACATGGTTCCTCTTCGTTTTTGATGAAATCAAACGTTTTGATTGCATCATCGAAACGAGTGTTCCAACTCCGAGAGGCTTGCTTTAGTCCATAGATGGACCTTTGCAGCTTGCAGAACCTTGTGATCTCCATCACTGGAAGTGAAACCCAAAGGCTGTTCCATATAGATATCTTCATCAAGATATCCATTCAGGAAAGGCAGTTTTCACATCCATCTGCCAGATTTCATAGTCATGAAATGCTGCAAATGGCAAGCAATGTCCGGATGGATTTTAGCATGGCTACAGGTGAAAAGGTCTCCTGATAGTCAATACCTTCGCGCTGACTATACCCTTTCGCCACAAGCCTTGCCTTATAGGTCTCTACCTCTCCATCCGAACCTATTTTCCTTTTGTAGATCCATTTGCATCCAATAGGTACAATACCTTCTGGTGGATCTACTAAGGTCCAGACTTGGTTGGAATGCATGGAGTCTATCCTCTGACTTCATAGCTTTCAGCCATTTCTCGGAATCGATATCAGATATCGCCACGTTGTAGGTTTTGGGATCCTGTATGTGATCCCTATCTCCCACTAGGAACATTTCCCTCGGTATCCTCTTCTAGTATACCTAAGTATCTATCGGGAGGATGGGAGACCCTACAAGATCTACGAGGTGGTTGAGGGACATCGTGTACTGGCTCCTTATGAATAGGTTCTATAGGATCCATGACTCGTTGCTTTTCAGAGACTTTTCTCTTCAAGCTCAATTTTCCTCCCCACTGCCTCTATCAAGGATAAACTGATTTTCCAAGAAGATGGCATGACGGCTCACAAACACATTGTGATCCTCTGAGACGTAAAAATTGTATCCTAATGGACTCTTTAGGATTCCTATAAAACGAGCACTTATGGTCCTAGCCTCTAACTTGTCCGCCTGTAGTCGCTTGACGTGGGCCCGGACACCCCCAAATCTTGAGATGACCCAGACTTGGTTTCTTACCATGCCATATCTCATACGGTGTGGTAGGAACGGATTTAGAGGGAACTCTATTCAATAAATAAATCGCTGTGAGTAAGGCATCTCCCCAAAGAAACATAGGTAAATCAGCTGAAGCTCATCATGGACCTGACCATATCCAATAGGGTCCGATTCCTCCTCTCTGACACCCCCCGTTGAGTTGAGGTGTACCCGGAGGTGTCCATTGTGAGACTAAATGGCGTTTTCCTTTGAGATAGTCCCGGCAATTCCCCACTAAGGTATTCTCCTCCTCGATCTGATCGAAGGGCCTTAAGAGGTTTTCCAGTTTGGTTTTTCTACTTCACTTCTTGAACTCTTTGAACTTTTCAAAGGATTCAAGACTTGTGTCTCATAAGATACACATACCATACGGTGAATAATCATCGGTAAAGGTAATGAAGTATGAATAACGGTCCCCTGGCTAGCACATCGAATGGGCCACATACATTGTATGTACTAGGGTAAGTATTTCGGTGGTCCTCTCCCCATGTCCTACAAAGTGCAGTCTAGCCATCTTTCTTTGGAAGACAGGACTCGCAAACTGGATATGACTCGGAAGTCAATGAGCCTAAAAGCCCATCTTTATCCATTTTGTTCATTCTGTCCTCTCCAATATGGGCCAAGCCTAAGGTGCCACAAATACCTTTGGTTTATCTCATCTCTGGATCTTTTGGATCCTTTGGCACTCACATCTTGCTCGGTAACATTCACAGATACATCCATATGTAAATGATAGAGACTGTCAATCATGAAACCACGTGCGACTATTTTATTTCTTAAATAAATAGAACAGCAGTCTTTGTCAAATGTAAAAAACATGACCTTCCTGTGCTAGACATGAAACAGAAATCAAATTTCTGCTAGCAACAGGTACATAATAACAGTCTCTAAGTATTAAACTAAATCCAGACGGTAGTCGCAGATGGTAGGTGCCCACAGCCACAGCAGCAACTTTTGCCCCGTTGCCAACCCTAAGGGTTACTGCACCTTCTGCCAGCCTTCTACTTTCCTTTAGACCCTGCATGGTAGTGCACAAATGAGCACTAGAACCAGAATCTATAACCCAACTAGAAGTAGAAGAAACCGTTAGATTAGTTTTCAATAATGAGCAAGTCTATACCTTCTGAAGGTGTGTCACCTTTCTTGTTCTTCAGGCTCTCGAGGTATGAAGGACAGTTTCTCTTCCAGTGGCCTTCGACATTGCAGTGGAAATATTTTCCTTTGTCGTTAGCCTTTTTCTTTTGAACTTCCTTCTTTGGCTTCTTGTCTTTCTTCTGCTTCTTTGCAGGCTTCTTTTTCTTCCAAGTAGACTTTCTCTTGGAACCAGAAGTCAACTCAGCAGCGAGGACATTGCCCCTTGAACCTTTCAAGGCTCCCTCAGCAGTTACCAACATGTTGATTAGTTCAGTCTTAGTGCATTCAATCTTATTCATGTGGTAGTTTACTATAAACTGACCAAATGAATCAGGAAGTGACTGTAGGATCAAATCCACTTGCAATTCCTTGTGCATGTCCATACCGAGCTTCTCAAGCTCCTCTAGGTCCTTGATCATGGTCAGACCGTGATCATGGACAGACTGCCCCTCGCGCATCTTCGCTTTGAAAAGCCTCTTGGACACTTCAAAACGAGCTGTGCGACTTTGCTCACCATACAACTCTTGCAGGTGTGCCAGTATGTCCCTAGCAGTCTTTATATTTTCATGCTGGCATTGGAGTTCATTAGACATAGATGCCATCATATAGCATTTTACTCTAATGTCATCGTCCAACCACTTTTTATGCATCTCACGCTGAACATCAGTGGGACGTGCTGGTAATGTGGGGATATCTGAATCGAGTATGTAGCCTATCTTCTCACAGTCCAAAACTATTTTGAGATTTCTAAGCCAGTCCTTGTAATTGGTTTCGGTCAGTCGGTTGGTCTCAAGAATACGGGTCAAAGGGTTTGGAAGCCGACATTGTATCTGCAGAGAGTAAAGATTCTAGTTAGACTTTTGTACTTGATCCTAATCTGTCCTAAGATCTTTTAGAACAAATTGTGACTCCCACTATTTTCTCGAATTCCTCACACTCCCCTGGTAGGAAACGGAAATCCCACACGACTAGGGTTTCTAGTGGGTACTGCGGTCCCACCAATTTACATGCCACCTCACCTAACAGTTATTGGTGACACATAGATGGATGAGTGTACAACTCTTGTACAATGCTTCTCAAGCATGTTGCAGTGCAACTTGGTCTCTAAGCCATGAAGACCTCACCTAACAGTTATTGGTCTCATTTCTTAGTTAAGTCAGACCCACTGTATAACCGTAGGAATAAAGTCGTCATTGGGTCCTCACCTAACAGTTATTGGTGCCCAACCCCACCTTTACCCTACAACATCTCATGTCTATAGAGAGGTCCAGCCCCCCAATGCAACTTGACCACTGTATCCAGCCGAGACAAGTCAACATCAGAAAGGCCTTAGCAGCTCTACTACAGTGGAAGACCTATTGACTTAATATTGGTTAATCAGGTCTTAGTGTTTGCAACTTGAGCCTTTCATAAGAGGTAATCGAACAATTGGCCAGGTAAGCAGGTGGGAGGCTCCCCTTACTCAGAGAGTAAGGTCCTAATTAAGTAACCACCTTTCATGCTTTCCTAGACACCAATTAGATCAATTAATCTAATATGACTTGCTCATGTCGGTTCACTCTCGACTTGATTGAGGAGGTTTTGATTTAGGTCTCAATTGGGTTTGCTACATCACATGTAGACCTATCTACCCGACTCTCATTCACATCACATGCAAACGGCGCATTGCAGGCAGTTATAATCGCGGCAATAATTAAAGCTAAACTTTAACTAGGTGATGATCATGGATTCTAATTAGGTCGTATTACAAGCACATGCACATCAATTGATCAAGTGGTCTTCAACTCTTGAATTGGTTCCAAGCCTCCTTGATTCGATCCTTGATCAACCCTTGATCCCATCGCCATCAACCGCTTGGATCACCTTTCATCTCATGCCTTTGCTTCAACTTGATCGTTGATGTACATCACATCACAGAAATACAACCAGATGTAAAATAAAAATAAAAATAATTTACATCTCCTTTTAGGAGGCACGCAGGCCTCTCAAAACATCAAATAAGATGCATGCAAGCATCTGAAAAATTACATGACATCGCAGATCACATCGCAGGTCATTACATTTGATACCAAAAGGGGTTGAATCCTATGATCATCACCGTATGCTACAATTATAATTTTCAGATCTGAAACTTAACTGATTATATCATGACATAGGTCGCTGATCATGCTAATCATGATTCTAAACTTTGTAATCCCATTAACAATGCAATTAGAATCATCTTTTTATCACATAAAAATCAGCATGTAAAAATCAGCACCCCTGAAAAATCTGCATGCAGAATTTTTCAGCATGCATGATCATTTAATTTTCAGATCTAATATGCCTTTAGATATTTAATTCTTACCTTAATCTACGAAGCCTAGGCTCTGATACCACTGTTGGGAACCCGCCCATGCCGCTGATATTTCAAAAATTTTTCAGATGGCAGCGGAATCGGCATGCGCGAGTTCGACGTTCATCACATGAACGTTGTTTCGAGACCTTTCGTAATTAGGTAAGAATTAAAACTTTTAAAACTAATAGGAAGATCAAATCTTCACCTTGCGCGGGTAGATGATCACCGCGAATCTGAATTCGTGGTTTTAGGAAGAGGGTTCGCTTGAAGCCGTTCAAACGTCCGGCCTCTACGGGTATCCACACGAAGTAGAGATCCGATCAACGTTTCCTTGTCTCCCCGGGGTGCTAGCTCCCTTGCAGAGACTTCCTTTGATGGCTGATCTCCTCTCTTTCTTTCAACTCTTGAAAGTGCTTGAGAGGAGGAAGAAGAAGGAGGGATGATGAAGAAGAACAAGAACCCTTTGCAGCCTTCTCTTCCTTGCTTGCGTTGGAGCCCAAACAAGAGAAGAAGGATGAGCCGGCAATCCCTTTCTCTCTTCTTGCTGATGGCGGCTGAAAACCCAAGGGGAGGATGAAGGGCGTACGGCACAAGGGAGAGGAAATCCCAATACCCAAGGTGCTGCCCCTTGAGCCCCTTTAAATAGATTGTGGAGCTCCTAACTTTTAGGAGCTCCATACTATTTTCCAAGAGGGGCGCCGGCCCCTCTTACCTTGCCGCACCAAAGAAGAGAAGAAGGAGGGGGCGTACGGCCCTCCTCTTGGTTTGCCCTAATCCTCATCTAATGAGGATTGGGAGGCCCTAATCCGGTTTAGTCCTAATTCGATTAGGCTTAGCCAAATTTGGTTCAATGCATACTAGTCCTAATCCAATTAGGACTTGAATGAACCATGACTCAATTGAACTCTTCAATCCTAATCCAATTAGGAGTCATGTTGATTCATTAGATTATTAATTAATTTAGACTTAAGGAATCCTAATCCAATTAGGATTTATTTAATTTTAGTCCTAATCCAATTAGGACTCTATTTGAATCCGAAGTCCTAATCCAATTAGAATTTCTAGGAATCCTACTCCAAGTAGGAATCCAATTTTAATTCAAAACTCCTAATCTCATTAGGATTGAGGAATCCTATTCCAAGTAGGAATCCCAGTCCTAATCCAATTAGAACTCTAGGTATCCTACCCGAAGTAGGATTCTTGTTTCAAGTCCAATTAATTAATTCCTTTTTCCTTCTTCAACTTTTTATCAATCAAATTGATTTCTTGTGATTTCCTAATCACGATTTCAACCATCGGATCGGTCAATACTTCTAGTGTGTGTGACCCCATAGGTTCTATTCTGACTGGTAGTGAGATATATTGTGATCTCTATCACTATATCATTGAAAACTCCTTTCAATGGGTTGGAATGATTCCAACTCAACTCATTAGGATTTATCGATCATCAAGATAATCCCTATGAGTCCCACCATCCACCAGTGACACCTAGCAGCATGTAGTGGCTACCCAGCAGAATGGAATGATGAACCTCTAGGTGCAGTTAACGTGTGATACAGTCCTACTATCGTGGATCCCTACAGGACGGAGGTCATGGACAACTCGTCAAACCCCATCGTCTGTCATATGTCAAGATTTATTCGACTTGAGTTCGATAGTGGAAAACTCTTTCTCCACTTTACTGCCCTGGCCAAGGTCTTAGAACTCAGTCTAACAAATCACATAGGATCACTCCTCTTCTATCAAGGTCGATAGATTCCTTGTAGGTGCATACCCTACTCCTACAGTGAACCTACTGCAGCCAATCTACACTGCATGGACCCATATGGCTAGAGACCATGTATGTGTGCAGTCAAACTACAATAACCTCACTGTGAGTAGCCGAAGCACCGCAGGTCAAAGGACCAGTCACACTACTGCAACATCAAGTAAGTCACTGACGAGTGGATAGACATCCAAGTGACTTCTTGTCTTGGTCACGCTCAGTACCCTTGTTCTCTAACAAGCACCTGCACTATCACTTCAGTGTTCCTACACTGTGGACTCAAGTCTCGTCCATCCAGAAGGAAAGTGATCTGTGCACTGATCGGATCGATCACCGTCCTCGTGATGATCCATTGATCAGGAGCATTTAGAAATTAATCACCAATGATACATGGCTCAAATTCTCAACTCTTGAGAATATGTATCATCATCTTATTAATTTCTTGGACGATTCATAGACACATAAATAATATGAATGAAAAGATGCCTTTTATTTATTCAATAATAAATAGTCAAGTACAAAATTATGTCCCTAGAATCAACAATGTGTCAGCCAAATTGGCTTCTAGGGCATACATCTAACAAACAGTGGGGTCCCGATGTTGGGTCGACTCAAGAATTTTCTTGGGTCGACTCAACGTTGGGTCGACCCTATTCTGGGTTGGGTTGACCCAAGTTCAGAAATTTTTCCTTTCTCTTCCTTTTCGCTTCTAAAAATTTTTCTTGCTTCCAATCCTTACAAATTCTTCTGGGACAATGATACATGAGTAAGGGAATCTATAGATTACAAGTTTGACTCATGTTTCATAGGTTTTTTAGAAATGGGAGGAATGTATCATGAGACTGCTTGCTCCCTTTTATATCTTTTCAATAAAAAGGATCACATATGCCTAATTTCCTCCTTAGCGTGCAGAATCTATCTTCACTCAAGGATTTTGTGAATATCTCGGCTAATTGTTTTTCATTGCATATATGCTCAATACATATGTTTCCATTTTGCACACGATCCCTAATAAAATGATATCTTATTTCTATGTGTTTGGCTTTAGGAATGAGATATTAAGGATGTAAGCCAGAAGTGATCTCTAAATGTAGATTCCAAAGATAGTTTTGAAATCAAGTGTAGATGGAATCTTTTTCAAGTTATTTCAAGGAGTATCAAGAATAATATTCAAAGAAAGCACGAATGAAAATCCAATACCCTTTTTTTTTAAAATATATTAAGTATATAGCAACATGAGAGCAATCTAATTAATTTTTAGAGTATAGTATAAGAGCAGATAAAGATCAAAACTTATATACTCAAAAAACATAAGATTATGTTGAATTCTTAATTCTTAATGACTTCAAAGTTCTTTCATGATATAAAAGTATTGGAGCATAGATACCAAAATATGAATTTATGCAATGTAGGATACATAAAATTCAGGGCTTTGAAAGTTCTTTTAAAGCTCTCTTAAAGACTTTCTTTTACTCCTTTAAAGATCATAGCATCAAAATCAATTAAAATGAATTGGCTCAGGATTGAAACACGAAAGTGCAAGCCAATAAGAGCTCATTAGTGGATTCCAAAGTAAATTTTCAATACTAAGACAAATGGAATCCTTTTTACTTAGTTTTCAAAACAAGTGATTTACCAATTAAGTACACATGAAAATCCAACTTTCAAAAGATATTTAATGAAGCACAAAGTCTAATACCAAAATATGCTTAAATTGATATCAGTTTGAAACCAATTTGACATTAAAAGCATGCTAAAAGTCCTTTGCCAAATTTACATAGAGTAATCTTTAATGATTTAGCTTTAAGTTATGTCTCTTTCTTGTATGCAAGGCTCTTGATATCAATTCATGCTTTGTAAGTAAAACAGTAAAATTCAGAAATTAACAAGAATGATCATGAATCAAATATAAAACATTCAAGGTGTATATTTATAAATTTCAATTTCTTAGTCATAGTTTCTCAGCAATGTATACATGAAGCACAATAAATCTTTTTAGTATCAAAATAAAATCATATGTTTAGAAACATTAGTTCGCAATCAAGATTATTGAAAAATACATCATTTAGACCAATTTTAATAAACTTATAAGATAGAAAATGATATGTTTCAGATGCATATCGGAGCAAACAATTAAGGCATCAAAATTAATTCTATTTTTCTTAGACCATAGTTTTCATCCAGGAATCCTATTGAGTTATTCTCCAAAATGATGCAATCATTGAAGCATATAATGAAAGTTACAAAAATGCAACGATAGAAGCATTTTTAAATTAAGTTTAAGCTTTTATACAAAATCAGATTCTGAATTTCATAAAAAATTTTTTGAAGGAGGCTTTCAGGATTATAATTTGAGATATGCATCTTCTACATTGTAGCTCATCTTAAATTATTAAGATTGAAAACACATATTTCAAGAACATTAGAGCACATCCAGAATCTTTGTAATTCATATTGAATTTTGGTACAAATTGGAGGACATTATGTACTAATGTTAGGCAAGATAAAAGCTAAATCAGAATCAATTCATTTTGCCTAATTTGCAAATTCAAATTATTCTTTTCTTTTATTTTTCAAAATATATTCATTAAAATAAAATGATGTTGTTGTTGGTAATAACATGTTTCAATCAAATTTTATAGGCATGAAGCATTACAAGTTATATTTAGGAATGATCTTTGTTATTTGAATATTGAAACATATAATTCAAAACATCATGTGACATGCAAAATATATTATGTATTAAAATATTAAGAACAAGCATGTCAAGGATCAAAATCAATTCTTTTCAAATAAACTCCCCCTATTTAAATATAATCTTGTACTGATTTCATCCTTAAAGTATGTTTTCAAGTGATTAAAAAATTTGACTTTCATTTACTTTGTCTTTCATTTTTACCTTCTTATGCTCTATACTCTATTTACTCCCTATCCCGGTGGAGTTGGAAGGGGCACGAGGTACTACCACTAGCCTCCCTCTTGTGCCGTCCCTAATATATCCTACACCGAATAGTTGGGTCAAATAGTGCCGGGTACTACCACTAGCCTCCCCATTGGCACCATCCCTATGATGAGCAAAATAGAAATGTTAAAATGTTCACTTCAAACTCTCCCTGTTTAAGTGTAATTAATTACGGATTTTATCCCTTTCACAGGTCTCACAAATGTGCCGAATGTATTATGCTTATTTTTCTTTTCCTTAAGATTGAAGTATTTGCCTTTACTTAGATTTTACTTCTCTTGAATAAGATCCATTTTCTTTTCTTTATCTCTCTCTCTTTTTGTTATTCTCAAGTAATTTACATGAAAGAGCAGAATAAAGAAATAATCTTATGTATCATATAGATGTATATCATGTAAACAATATTTTCATTATGCTCAAGAATTCATAGCTTCTCACAAGTCAATTCAAATCAGCATTTTAAGCATATACTTGTGTATTTGATGGTTATGATATAGGCAAAGGAACATTTTAGTTTGAGCAAACCGTGAATCAATTTCTAAAAGCATAAGTCAATTAATACATATATAGACATGATATCAAGAAATTAATAATTAAAGATTTTAACCATGCCACAATAAGATTTAAGTTATAGACTTTGCTCAGCTAATTTATGAGAGAGGTATCTAAAATTACCGATTCATTCTATATTCTTCAAGTCAAACTAGATTTTCTTATGTGTGAACGTTTGGCTGAAGAAGGTCCTCTTTCTTGTTTGCATGTGAATGTTTATTGTATCTTATGTGGAGGTATCCTTTAAGTTGAAATCTCTCATTTTCTTGCTCAAGGATCCTGCATTATTAACAAACTTCTTTTCTTTCTTGAAAGAAAGTCATTAGTTGCTTCAAGATACAAAACATTCATACAACATATTTCTTAACTAGATGACTCAACATAAGATATGACAATAATTGAATGTTGAGTCACTTTACTCAAGAGATTGCCTAAATATAAGCAAGCACATGTCACTTGAACTAAAGAGATAGTTTCATTAACCAAGATGGTTCAAGAACAAGCATGTGAGGCAATAGAAAGATTCATCAAGGTCAAATCAATTTCTTATTTTCAGAATCAATTTAGCTTAGAATCTATTTGCTTAAGATAACTATCAATAAGACGTGCTAGCTAAGTTTTAATCAAATTATCTTAAACAGTTGTTTCTATCAAAATTCAGATTGTTACATAGAATCAAAATGATAAACTATATTCTCAATAAAGGATCTAGTTTTAATAAGAATAGTATGAATTGATATCTCTACAACTAGTATCTTTTCATTGAATATTCTATATGCATTGCTTGAAGAGTAATATCCAAAGAAATATTTGTTTTATCAGATTTGACATTATTTTCATAAGAACATATCAAGCATGACATGTATGACTGAAAAATATAAAAGATATACAATATATCATTTTCTATTTTTCAGAAGATCAAAAGGAGTTTTCTAATAGAAACCATATGTATGACAAGCAATGATGATAGCTTTTAACAGAAATCATTTAAGTAGATGACTATCATACAACATTGTCTTTTTCATTTCTTCAAGGATTCTATCAACTCTATTTTATTTATGGTGTTCTTGGTGTAGAAACAGTTGTATTCAATATTATTTTCTGTGCACAACTCAATAAGAAATTGGTTTTCAAAACTATGCCATGATACAATTTTATTTTCATAGTTTGCAAACCTTTTTCATTTGAACCCTTTTTATGAGTTTGTGCCAATGCAGAAAATATTTTAATTTAAGTGCCAAGAACAAAACCAATATTAGCTTTGAGAAATTTTCCACAATTACAAACTCAGAAAGCTTATCTCCTAGGTTCACAATCCTAAAGATCCAAATAAGTTCTTATGGAGAATTTTCAAAGGCTAAAGGTGAAAACAATATTTTCAGATTTAGAAATGATTCTAGTTTATTTTTCTAGATGACATACATAGCAAACTTTGACCTTGCAAAAATTAATCTAAGTGAACCAATGACAAGGTCTTTTGAGATTAAGTCCATACTAGTATGAGTTGATTTTATGCGCCAAAACTAGTCTATTTAATCTTGGTATTCTTAATGTATATATAAAAAAAAATATACCAAGTAGACATTCTTGTGTTTATGATCAATAGAAGATAATGCCGAGGATAAGAACTCTCAATCAAGTATATAGAGAATTCAAAGAGTTATTCTAAGAGTATTGATTAAGTAAATTATCCATCAATAACTGAAGCATAATATAGGAAGATGGAGTGATTTGGATATATTTTCTTTTTTTTTATACCAAAAGTATCACTTATATCACAGAAATGATTAATACTAGCTACAATTTCAATATGAGAGGATGCAAGGATTACTAATTTCATTATTTCTTCCATTTTGGTCACTCTTCTTAATTATATTTTAAGTTCTACTCTTTAACACGTGTCTAGAGAACCCATTGTCCAGATTCATTGGAATCTTGGGTAGCTAGACACATTTGCTAAAAATGATCATGTTTTCAACTTAGAAACCCAAGCTCTTTTGGGTCCTTGCAGGTTAGCTATAATTGGTTCCTTTTGGAACCCACATTCTCTTAATTATCATTTTGTCTATTAGTTTGCAGGTTTTAGGATTACAAGTAATATACTTCTGCATATCTTGCTAAATTTAAACAACATAGATTTAGCAAAAACAGATAATGAATTTTCAGTTTTCTGTTTCTATTTATTAGTTTCACCAGATTTGTGAAAAATTGTTTTAGGATGTGTTACGGGGAAACTTAGCCACCATGCCCACGTGACCGGCACGCGCGCCCAGGAAGACTACGGCTGCCCCTTGATCCAGCAATCCGACCTCGGGTCGGATATCTTCGACTCCGCAGCCCGACCCCGAGTCGGCTGCCCCTTGATCCAGCAATCCGACCTCGGGTCGGATATCTTCGGCTCCGCAGCCCGACCCCGAGTCGGTTGCCCTTGATCCAGCAATCCGACCTCGGGTCGGATATCTTCGGCTCCGCAGCCCGACCCCGAGTCGGCTGCCCCTTGATCCAGCAATCCGACCTCGGGTCGGATATCTTCGGCTCCGCAGCCCGACCCCGAGTCGGCTGCCCCTTGATCCAGCAATCCGACCTCGGGTCGGATATCTTCGGCTCCGCAGCCCGACCCCGAGTCGGCTGCCCCTTGATCCAGCAATCCGACCTCGGTCGGCAATCTCTTGACAACAACAGACTGTTCCCTGAGGCACGCCGCGGCCCCCTGCTCCACTACTCCCTGCAACGGCCGAATCCGGCGCTGCCCCACGATCCCCTGTAACAGCCGTACAAAGCGGAGCTCCACTACGCCCTGCCATGGCCGTACCCAGCGCTGCCCCACGACGCCCTGTAACGGCCGTCAGTGGCAACCCCATCGTGCCACACGATGACCAATCCCCAGAAAAACCCCCCAGCCTGATATATATGGGCTGGGGGGAAGGGGAGGGAAAAGATTTCCAGAGTATCATCTTACCTGCTACCTCTCCTTCTCCTTCTCCTTCGATCTCCCCTGACTTGATCGTCGGAGGGCCCCCACTACCCGGTGGTGGTGCGAGGCTTGCTTGCAGGTTTCCGGCGGAGGCGGAGCGCAACCAAAGCAACTCAAAGGGAACCCCGTTCACACCGCTGTGCCAATCGTTCTCGGTTTGGACCCCCAGCAACAGTTGGCGCTAGAAGGAGGGCCCGAACCTCCGAGCGATCGTAATGGCACGGCGAGGTGGTCGTGGAGCTTCCAATGCTTCCGGTCGCGGGGCCTCTCGCGCCTCTGGCCGGGAGGCCGCTGCATCTCCAACACACTCTCAGCAACACTCCACCGCCCCACCGCCCATTCAGACGGTCGAAGCCGCCCAGTTCGACCAGCTAGCCCAGCAGGTTCGCACCCTCGCGGAGGCGGTGCAGAATCTGCAGGGAGCGATGTCCCGGGCGCCGCAGCGGGCTCAGGAGCCGCTGCTGCCTGAGCGTTCGCCTGTCCTCCTCAACCCGCGCTCCTTCCTCTCTCATGGGGAGGAGCGCCGGCGCGAGGAGGATTCTCGAGCACGCCCCATTCTGCCGAGACCTTCCCACCGGAGCTGCGCGGGGTACGAGAGGCGGGCCCGGGCGCGTTCCCAGACCTCCCAGTCCTCGAGGAACCCGCGCTCCAGTCGGTCCCCCTCTCGCCGCTCCTTGTCTCCCACCCACCGGTCGCGCTCCCTGGACCGGCGGGTGGACGATCTCCACCGACAACTCCAGGTCCTGAAGGGCCATTCCAAAGATCCCTTCGCTGACTTAGAGATCTCCTCCCAGCCGGCGCTCGCCTCGAGGATCCTGCGGACCCCGAATCCGCCGGGGTTCAAAATGCCGGCGATCGAGCCCTATGACGGGGCAGCGGACCCGCGAGATCACGTCGAGAGTTTCAGGACCCTTATGCTCCTCCACGGAGCATCAGATCCCCTTCTCTGCAAGGCTTTCCCGGCAACCCTCCGTGGCCCGGCGAGGGCATGGTTCGCCGGGCTGGAGGCTGACTCAATCCGGTCCTTCGACCAGTTCACTCGCCTCTTCATCACTCATTTCGCCGTCAGTAGCCGGCGGCGACTGGTCTCCGACTCCCTCTTTGATGTCCGGCAAAACGAGGGAGAAAGCCTGCGGGATTATCTTACCCGCTTCAACAGGGCTACGCTGGAGGTCCGGAACCTGAGTCAGGAGGTAGCTCTTTCAGCCCTGAAGCGTGGCTTCCGGAAGGGCAGACTCACCTTCTCCCTGGACAAACGCCTGCCGCGGAGCTTCCCAGAGCTGTTGTCCCGGGCAAACCAGTATGCGGACGCCGAGGAGGCGGCCGCCCACCGGAGCAAGGAGGCCGCCGAGATCCCTCAAAAGCTTGGGAAGAAAAGGCGGAAAGAGGCATGCCAGAGGAGGAGCCCGACGCCTCAGCGTCGGCGCAGAAGCCCGTCGCCAGCGAAGAACCACGGCGCCCCACGCCCTCATTCTCCGCCCCGACGTTTTCACCGGTACACCCCTCTCCTGACTCCCCGGGCCCAGATCCTTATGGAGATCAAGGGGCGGGAGGACCTCCCGGCCCCGAGACAGATGCGGAGGATCCCTGGGAAGAGGCCCTCCCGGGCGTACTGTGAGTACCATCGAGACCACGGCCACGACACGGAGGACTGCTTCCAGCTTCGGGACGAGATCGAGGCTCTCATCCGCCGGGGGCGTCTCGGTCGATATGTGAGCGACCGACGTCCCCCCGCAGACCCGCGTCCGGCCGACCCGGCCCTCCGGAGCCTCGGGAGCAGAATCGACCCGTTGCGGGCGTGATCCACACTATCACTGGGGGCTGCCCCCGGCCCGTGAGGAACGCAGGGGGCTCGACGGAGCGTCAGGCGGCCGTCGCAAAGAGGCAGAGGGTCGGCAATGTAATCACCTTTTGTGATGAGGATGTAAAGGGGGTTCAGACCCCCACGATGACGCCATGGTGATCTCCCTCACTATGGCAAACTATGATGTAAGGCGTGTTCTTGTGGATAGTGGAAGCTCAGCTGATATCTTGTTTTACGAGGCCTTCCAAAAGATGGGCTTGTCCAGACAATTGTTGCACAAAATATCCACCCCCCTCATAGGATTCACCGGTGACGCTGTCCCGGCGGAAGGTGTCGTTGAGCTGCCTGTGACTGCGGGCGTCGCACCCGCAGAAGCCACGGTGCGACTCGGGTTCTTGGTCGTCCGTGTTCCCTCGGCCTACAACGCTATCCTCGGACGACCCGGACTGAACGCCCTTCGCGCGGTGGTCTCTACGTACCACTTGCTCATGCGGTTCCCCACGGCGGTCGGGATCGGGAGGTCCGAGGCGACCAACCGACCGCACGGCAATGTTTCCTAGCGACCCTCAAAGGGAAGAAGCCCGCAGAAGCCCTAAGCGTCGAGTCCCTTGATGCCAGAGACGAGGTGGCCTTGCGGCAGGGGGAGCCGGCCGAGGGTGTGGTCGAAGTTCCCCTCGAGGAAGGCCGCCGGGACCGGGTGGTCCGGGTCGGCGCCAATCTCGACCCGGGAGCTCGGGCCCGGTTGGTGGAATTCCTCCGAGCCAATGCCGATGTATTTGCCTGGTCGGCGGCCGATGTACCTGGGATCGACCCGGAGGTCATTTCTCACGCCCTCAACGTCGACCCGACCCACCGGCCAGTGAAGCAGAAGAAGAGACACTGTGCCCCGGATCGGATCCGGGTGGTCGACCAGGAGGTAGACAAACTCTTGGAGGCAGGATTCATAAGGGAGGTGAGTTACCCCGAGTGGCTGGCAAATGTTGTACTTGTCCGGAAGGCGAGCGGGAAGTGGAGGATGTGCGTCGACTATACCGACCTGAACAAGGCGTGCCCTAAGGATAGCTTTCCGCTTCCGCGGATAGACCAACTGGTCGACGCGACTTCCGGATATCAGCTGCTGTCTTTCATGGACGCCTTCTCCGGTTACAACCAGATAATGATGGCCCCACAGGACGAGGAGAAAACTGCCTTTATAACAGACCGGGGGCTGTACTGCTACAAGGTAATGCCCTTCGGTCTGAAGAACGCTGGCGCCACTTACCAGCGCCTCGTCAACAAAATCTTCAAAGAG
Source organism: Phoenix dactylifera (assembly GCF_009389715.1). Taxonomy (NCBI): domain Eukaryota; kingdom Viridiplantae; phylum Streptophyta; class Magnoliopsida; order Arecales; family Arecaceae; genus Phoenix; species Phoenix dactylifera. The sequence goes on from NW_024069745.1 coordinate 18,705, forward strand.
CAAATCGGCCGGAACATGGAGGTGTACGTGGACGATATGCTGGTGAAGAGCCGCCAGGCAGACCAGCACATCGTGGATCTGGAGGAGACTTTCACCACCTTGCGGAAGTTTCGCATGAAGCTGAACCCAGCGAAGTGCGCCTTTGGCGCTTCGGCCGGGAGGTTCCTGGTTTCATTGTCAACCAGCGGGGTATCGAAGCCAACCCGGACAAAATCAAGGCCATCCAAGGTATGTCCCCTCCGACCAAAGTAAAGGAGTTCAGGAGCTCGCTGGAAGGGTCGCCGCGCTCGGACGATTTGTGGCAAAATCGGCCGAACGCTGCCAACCATTCTTCAAGGTGTTAAAACGCCCGAAAGACTTCCTCTGGACCGAATGTCAAGCAGCATTCGACCAGCTCAAGGAATACCTGGCGTCTCCTCCCCTACTGTCCAAGCCGCAAGAAGGGGAGATGCTCTACCTCTATCTGGCGGTCTCCCCAACCGCGGTCAGTGCGGTGCTGGTTCGGGAAGAGGCAAAGCTCCAGAAGCCTGTGTACTACATCAGCCGGGTCCTACGGGACGCCGAGACGCGGTATACGAAGGCTGAAAAGATCGCCTTCGCGCTGCTGACCGCGACCAGGAGGCTCCGCCCCTATTTCCAGGCCCATTCTGTCACCCTCTTAACTGATCAACGTTACGACAGATCCTCAGCAACCCCGAGAATGCGGGACGGCTGGTGAAGTGGGCAGTAGAACTCGGTGAGTTCGACATCCGCTACCAGCCTCGACCCGCCATCAAGGCCCAGGTGCTCGCGGACTTCCTCGCTGAGTGCACGGTGCAGGAGGCGGAACCTAGACCGCCGGAAACGCCCAGCCTCGACCTCCCGACCTGGACGCTTCACATCGATGGGTCGTCGAACCCCGAGGGTGGAGGGGCCGGGCTGGTCCTTACCAGTCCTGATGGAGTGATAGCCGAGTATGCCTTGAGGTTTGGATTTCCAGTACCAACAACGAGGCGGAATACGAGGCCCTAGTCGCAGGACTCAAACTCACCGGGGAGCTCGGCATCCGGCGTTTGAAGGTCTTCACCGACTCCCAGCTGGTGGTCGGGCAGGTCCGTGGGGAGTTCGAGGCCCGGAGCCCGACCATGCAGAACTACGTCCGGAAGGTGCAAGCACTCATTCCCGACCTCGGCAGTGTCGACATCCAGCAGGTCCCCAGAAGCGAAAATGCCAGGGCCGACAGGTTGTCCCGCTTGGTGGGCGCAGAGGCGCACAACTTGTCGAGGGCAATCTACCTGGAGACCCTGGATGCCCCGAGCATCGGCGAGGCTGGAGCGGTGATGGCGATTGATCCGGAGCCGTCTTGGATGGACCCGCTCGTCGCCTACCTCGCCGAAGGGATCCTCCCTGAAGACGAAGATCAAGCTCGGCGACTTGTCAGAAGTCCGCCCACTACGTACTCTATGAAGGGAGGCTGTATCGGACCTCGTTTACCGCCCCCCTCTTAAGGTGCCTCCGCCCCTCGGAGGCGGCCTACGTCCTCGGCGAAGTCCATGAGGGCGTCTGCGGATCGCACTCGGGGGCTAGGTCCTTGGCGCACAAGATCATGAGGCAAGGCTATTATTGGCCTACCTTGTTGGAGGACTCAAAGGATCACGTACGGAAATGCGACGCCTGCCAGCGCCACGCCAACGTCCAGAGAGTCCCTTCTGTCCCCTTGGCACCAATCACCGCACCCTGGCCCTTCGCACAGTGGGGAATGGATATCCTCGGACCATTCCCCGTCGCTTCGCCCAGCGGAAATTCTTGATTGTTGCAATCGACTACTTCACCAAGTGGGTGGAGGCAGAGCCGCTGGCCACTATCACGGAGGCGCAAGTCCGGAAGTTCGTGAAGAAAAACATCATTGTCCGATTTGGGGTACCCCGGGTCCTCATCTCGGATAATGGTCGACAGTTCGACAACAAGCATTTCCGTGACTTCTGCGAGGAGTTCGGGATCGAGCATCGGTTCACATCTGTGTCGCATCCCCAAACCAACGGTGAGGCCGAGGTGACAAACCGGACAATCCTCCAAGGAATTAAGGCGCGAATCGGTCGGACGGGGCAAGCTTGGGTCGAAGAACTCGAGAACGTCCTTTGGGCGTATCGGACCACGCATCGGACCCCTACCGGGGAGACGCCTTTCAGCCTAACCTATGGCACGGAAGCGGTTGTCCCCGTGGAGCTCGGACTCCCCTCGCCCCGGGTGGCTACGCACCGACCCGAGGCCAATTCGGAGCAACTCCGAGGAAACCTGGACCTCTTGGAAGAAGCGAGGAAATGGCGCAGGTTCGGATGGCGATGTATCAGCGGAGGGTGGCCCGATATTATAACTCCAAGGTCCGACCAAAACTTTTCAGAATCGGAGATCTGGTGCTAAGGCGAGCCAAAGCATCTCAACCCGCGGAAGGTGGGAAGCTGGCGCCAAATTGGGAAGGCCCGTATAGGGTTCGCTGGGTAAACCGACCTGGCTCCTACCAGTTGGAGGCCCTAGATGGTCGAGAAATTCCAAGGAGCTGGAATTCCGCTAACCTACGGGTGTATTACCAGTAGAAAGACAAAGCCAGAAAGACAGTTCAAAAATGTATAGTCCTTTTCATTCAATAATTCCTGGTTACAATGGCGTGTTCGTGTGATTACAAAGAATTCCCAGAGGGGAATTGGGGAGTAAAGAAAGTAAGGAAGAGGTGGGGACTCCGTAAGCTGAAGATCTGGGATCCCGAACCCTCCATCCGAAGCAGCTGCAATCCCACCGGGCGTGGGTGCTTCCCCCGGAGGCGCCATCGACGCCTCACGCAAAAGACGAAGAGCCGGCGCGGACGAAGAAGAAGTTCGCACTGCTTCTAGAGGAACGCCACCTCCAAGGGATATTCCGGTCCTCCCCAGGAGAAGGGGAGGAAAGGAATACAAGGGAGAAGAGCGCGAGGAGGCGCGATCCCGGATGAAGCGTCTAGCGCAGAGCTCAATCGGGAGGTGGGACTGAAAGAGGGGGGATGTGATCCCGGATGAAACGCCTAGAGCGGAGTTCCGCCGGGGAGAATCTCCTTGTTGATCCCAGATGAAACGGCTAGTTGGCGGAAGTCGCGAGGGGCGCGCCTCCCGTTCCTCCGGCAGGGGTTTCCCAGCCACGCACCGGAGAGGAGGTCCACGATCCATGGCAACCTGAACAGCTCCGGCTTGGCAGGCTCCACCGCACCTGCACTTATATTTATAGCCAAACTGTGGCCCCCGGTCGTTCCGATGCGGGTGGCTCCAATAAATGCGGGCGCATCGAATCCGGAGCCGTTCCGGCTCTCGAGGCGTATCCTCCCACGACCTCCTAAGCGTCGTTCTCCTTAATTGCATTCTTCATGCAGGACACTCCGGGCGGCGTGTATCCCACGGCCCACGTATCTCCGCACGCGCCCAGGCCGCATCCGCCTCGAAGAACGCGCGTATCGCGGCCGCTTAACTGGCACTCCTCGCAAGCAGCAACTGGCCGATCCGATTTCCCAGGTAACGCCTCAATTAGCATTTAATAGCCTTCTGGTGTTCCCCAGGCGACGCTTCGAGAGGAGGAGAAATACGATCGCAGCTGGCCACGGAGAAACCCCGTCGAGCGGCAAGTGATAGGCGCGCGACCAACGAGCGGAATTCCCCGAGGCTCGGCCCTCGGATGCCAGGCTAACCCGATGATCATCCCGGGAGCAGACTAGCCTGAAGCCCCGACCGGTCGCCTCGGCTTGCGCCAGCCTTGGCCGACCAACGAGCGGAATTCCCGAGGCTCCCTCGGATGCCAGGCTAACCCGATGATCATCCCGGGAGCAGACTAGCCTGAAGCCCCGACCGGTCGCCTCGGCTTGCGCCAGCCTTGGCCGACCAACGAGCGGAATTCCCGAGGCTCGGCCCTCGGATGCCAGGCTAACCCGATGATCATCCCGGGAGCAGACTAGCCTGAAGCCCCGACCGGTCGCCTCGGCTTGCGCCAGCCTTGGCCGACCAACGAGCGGAATTCCCGAGGCTCGGCCCTCGGATGCCAGGCTAACCCGATGATCATCCCGGGAGCAGACTAGCCTGAAGCCCCGACCGGTCGCCTCGGCTTGCGCCAGCCTTGGCCGACCAACGAGCGGAATTCCCGAGGCTCGGCCCTCGGATGCCAGGCTAACCCGATGATCATCCCGGGAGCAGACTAGCCTGAAGCCCCGACCGGTCGCCTCGGCTTGCGCCAGCCTTGGCCGACCAATGAGCGGAATTTCCTGAGGCCTAACCCTCGGATGCCTGGCCTAGCGCCGGAAGAATTTCCTAAGGCCTAACCCTCGGATGCCTGGCCTAGCGCCGGAAGAATTTCCTGAGGCCTAACCCTCGGATGCCTGGCCTAGCGCCGGAAGAATTTCCCCTAACCCTCGGATGCCTGGCCTAGCGCCGAAGAATTTCCTGAGGCCTAACCCTCGGATGCCTGGCCTAGCGCCGGAAGAATTTCCTGAGGCCTAACCCTCGGATGCCTGGCCTAGGGCTGGAAGAATTTCCTGAGGCCTAACCCTCGGATGCCTGGCCTAGCGCCGGAAGAATTTCCTGAGGCCTAACCCTCGGATGCCTGGCCTAGCGCCGGAAGAATTTCCTGAGGCCTGACCCTCGGATGCCTGGCCTAGTGCCGGAAGAATTTCCTGAGGCCTGACCCTCGGATGCCTGGCCTAGTGCCGGAAGAATTTCCTGAGGCCTGACCCTCGGATGCCTGGCCTAGCGCCGGAAGAATTTCCTGAGGCCTAACCCTCGGATGCCTGGCCTAGCGCCGGAAGAATTTCCTGAGGCCTGACCCTCGGATGCCTGGCCTAGCGCCGGAAGAATTTCCTGAGGCCTGACCCTCGGATGCCTGGCCTAGTGCCGGAAGAATTTCCTGAGGCCTAACCCTCGGATGCCTGGCCTAGCGCCGGAAGAATTTCCTGAGGCCTAACCCTCGGATGCCTGGCCTAGCGCCGGAAGAATTTCCTGAGGCCTAACCCTCGGATGCCTGGCCTAGTGCCGGAGGAACTTCAAGAGTCAGGAGTCGGCGAGACGGCTCCAAGAGCATCAAAAGAAGAGCGAACGAACAGTCCGACACAACGGCAGCAGCACAAGGGAGAAACTTGAGGATGCCTGTGGAAAGAAAGGCGGACGGGGAGGGCCCCCGGTTAAATAGGTGGAAAGGCGGGTGACGCCTCGGTGACGCCAGAGGACACCTGGCTGCCGAAGGATCGTTCGCGCCCCAAAGGCGAATCGACGCCATTAAGGAAGGATGTCCGCCGAAATCCGCAGACTGCCAGATCAGCGACAACCGCCATACGCCATAAAGAAGGCGGCAAGCTCGGAGTGCGCGCGCCTTTCCGAGGGATGGCGGCAATCTCGAAGCGTCACTCCCTTCACCCGTTCCCCTCCTGGTTCCAGGCTCGGAAGTGGGGGGCTACTGTCACGGGGGAACTTAGCCACCATGCCCCACGTGACCGGCACGTGCGCCCAGGAAGACTACGGCTGCCCCTTGATCCAGCAATCCGACCTCGGGTCGGATATCTTCGGCTCCGCAGCCCGACCCCGAGTCGGCTGCCCCTTGATCCAGCAATCCGACCTCGGGTCGGATATCTTCGGCTCCGCAGCCCGACCCCGAGTCGGTTGTCCCTTGATCCAGCAATCCAACCTCGGGTCGGATATCTTCGGCTCCGCAGCCCGACCCCGAGTCGGCTGCCCCTTGATCCAGCAATCCGACCTCGGGTCGGATATCTTCGGCTCCGCAGCCCGACCCCGAGTCGGTTGTCCCTTGATCCAGCAATCCGACCTCGGGTCGGATATCTTCGGCTCCGCAGTCCGACCCCGAGTCGGTTGTCCCTTGATCCAGCAATCCGACCTCGGGTCGGCAATCTCTTGACAACAACAGACTGTTCCCCTGAGGCACGCCGCGGCCCCTGCTCCACTACTTCCTGCAACGGCCGAATCCGGCGCTGCCCCACGATCCCCTGTAACAGCCGTACAAAGCGGAGCTCCACTACGCCCTGCCATGGCCGTACCCAGCGCTGCCCACGACGCCCTGTAACAGCCGCGTCAGTGGCAACCCCATCGTGCCACACGATGACCAATCCCAGAAAACCCCCAGCCTGATATATATGGGGCTGGGGGGGAAAGGAAGAAAAAAGGATTTTTCAGAGTATTATCTTACCTGCTACCTCTCCTTCTCCTTCTCCTTCGATCTCCCCTGACTTGATCGTCGGGGGCCCCCACTACCCTGGTGGTGGTGCGAGGCTTGCTTGCAGGTTTCACGGCGGAGGGCGGAGCGCAACCAAAGCAACTCAAAGGAAACCCCGTTCACACCGCTGTGCCAATCGTTCTCGGTTTGGACCCCCAGCAACAGGATGAATAGTGGAGGATTTAAGAATTATATTCTCGAAAGATTTTTGAGTGTACCAAGGTTGATATCCCAATCCAGCTTTGTCATATACAGCTCTTGAATTTTCTATCATTAAATTTAGTTTTTCAGAGCTGAGAGTGAATCTTTCAACAATAGGTTTCAAATTATCAACTTCTTTAGTTAATTTTTCATTATCTTCTGAAAGCAGTTCATTGTTTTTCTTAAATTTATCATGGCTTTCAGTAAGAAGTTGATTTCTCTGATTTAGTTCTTTATTTTCTTTAATTAAGATTTCAATTTCATTAGTCAGTTTTAGTTTTTCATCTATTAGGATTTGATTTTCATTCTTCAAGTTCTTGTTCCTACAAATAAGTTTCTTATGTTCTAAATACAAATCAGAAAAGATATCATGAAGTTTATCAAATGTAAAATCATCTTTAGTTTTAGCATGTACCTCATATATCTCATCTTCATGTGCCATTAAGCATGAATTTGCAATATGATGCTGCTCTTCTTCTACACATGATGTTTCAGATTTGTTAGTGCATTCATATTTAACTTCAAGCATATTCCATATTTCCTTAGCAGTTGTGCAAAAAGATATGCAATTAAGTTCACTATCATCTAATGCACAAAATAGCACATTCATGGCTTTTGCATTTTGCTGATCCATTTTCTTATCATGATTAGTGCTTGTGTGTGGTCCATTGACTATGATACTCCATAATCATAGTCATGTGCTTGAATGAAAATGCACATGCGTGCTTTCCAATATGTATAGTTTATGCCATTAAAAAGTGGAGGTCTATCAATTAATTGTCCCTCTCCTATAGAACATCCCACTTGGGTTGTCATGATCATTAACTCTTGATTGTGAGATCAACGAGTACTATTGGAGCACCTTGCTCTGATACCACTTGTTGCCCAAGGTGACAAGCCAAGAGGGGGGGTGAATTGGTTTCTTTTAATTTTAACTATCTTACTTGTGTTAAATGATGAGTTAGTGAACTTAAACAAATCACAATACAAACAACAAGAAGTATAGTGGTTCGGTGCTCTCCTTAGCACCTACGTCCACTCCCGAGTGACCCCTTGGGAATTCACTATAATCCCGCGGATTACAGTTGGATTGTTTTCCGGGCTCACAATCCAAAAACCTTTACACTTTGGTTTTCCGGATTCACCAAAAACCTATGTTGGTTTACGGGCTCACCAACGAACCTATACAATTGGTTTTACGGGTTCACCAACAACCTACGTTGGTTTTACGGGCTTACCAACAACCTATGTTGGTTTTACGGGCTCACCAACGAACCTTTACAATTGGTTTTCCGGGTTCACCAATCAACCTATTCCGTTGGTTTTGCGGGCTAACCAACCAACTTTACAAGTAGTTTAATAAACAAAGGAAGAAGATTTAAACTTCTAGATGAGCAAATATAACAATATAATCTACAAAGAAGAGTTTAGAAAATATTTATCGCTTGATGTGACTTCTCTCTCTTTGTCAAGGATGCTTCACTCTTCAAGGATGGATGGAGCTCTTGATGACTCTTTTCTGCTCAACACTTTCTTTTGATTCTTGAATGAAGCACTTGGATGAAGCTTGTCTTGCTAGGGTTCTCTCTTGAATGCACTTGATGTATTTCCAAAGCTTACTTCCTCTGATGAATACTCTTCTTAAATACTTCTCCAACCTCCAAATAGTCCTTCCTGACCGTTGGATTGAAGAAACTAGCCGTTTATAGCCGTTGGGAGTCCAAAAAGCACTTCTGCACAACTAGCCGTTATGCTTCTGCCCGTGCTTGGGTCGACCCAAACTTTTCTTGGTCGACCCAAACCTTGGGTCAGCTCAAACTTTTTCTTGGGTCGGCCCTCTCAGAAAATTCAGAACCTTGAATTTCAGCCTTTCTTCACTTGGGTCGACTCAACCTTTCTTTGGGTCGACTCAAGCTTGGGTCGACTCAACTTCATCTTGGGTCGACCCTCTCAGTAAATCCAGAGAACCATTTTCTGAGTTATTTGAGGATCTTGAAGTTTGGGTCGACTTATGCTTTCCTTGGTCGACCCAACTCACTGTTCATCTGTGCCATTTTTGCAGAAGTGTGCCAAATGATTTCTGGATGTGCCGGGGTCGACCCAATCATCCTTTGGGTCGACTCAATCCACACTTTGCTGCATCTCAAGTTAGATTCATTCATATAAACAATAAATGTATCTATATCAATTTATACAAATATACTGAGAGTAACAGACTTATAAATGAAGTATCGTTTTAACTTATAACATACTCTTGTTAAATGCTTGTTAATCATCAAAATAACACTATCATTCTCATCAGTAATGATGTTCATGTTAACTTGTAGTATTTAATTAGATATTTTTTTAATGGTTGTGTTAATCATCAAAATAACACTATCATCCTCAATCTCCCCTTTTTGATGATTACAAAATATTGAGTATGAGCAGTTGATACTTATCTTAAAATTAGAAAATTTGTTTTAGAAGAGCTCAAGTTGCTGAATTTCAGCTTTTCAAATTTGAAAATGAAGTCTCCCCCTTTTTCATCCAAATATTGCCAATTAGAACTTTGATTCCCCCCCCTTTCTTTTATATTTGGTTAAAGATGAAACTTCAAAATTTGAGATAAAACACGAGTTTCAGGTTATGTATCGAGGCATGAGAGGTATGTGCCAAATTCTGAAATTTTGGTTAAAATTGAGACTTTAAAATTTCATTTTACATATTGCTCCTCCTTAAGTGAATATTATCTTCTACTATAATTTTCAAACTTATTTGTCAACTTATTTGTTTTCAAACTTATTTGTCCCTTTATATTGCAACTTCTTTCTTTCCTTACTTCTCCCCCTTTTGTTATCATCAAACAAGTGTATGGCAATAGATAAGTAGAGGCAGTTATAATAAACATTCAAGTTTCATTGATCAAAATGGAGCATTGTAGTACATTAATGCCAAAAATACAATGTTCTTCAATCAAAGTGCAAAGTACATCAACAAAGCAAAATACATATGAAGCTAGATAAATCCTAGGCGCTAATCATAATGCTAACATCAGCCTAGGGGGTATCTAAGGGCTGTGATCTAGTCCTCATCCTCCTAGTATAAGTGGCAAGGGGAGGTCGAGCCTGATGGGACTGAGTCTGGTGTGGACTCACTGAGCTGGATGACTCTGTGCGAAACCTCCGACTCAGCTGCTCGGGGCACAGATGACCATGAGCCTCTCTCTCTCTCTGTAATGCTCCACCTGCTCTCTGAGGTCTCTAATCTCAGCAGTCATAATGTCCATCCTGCTCGTCAATCCGTCAGAGAGAGTCCTCACCTAAGCTGACACAAGCTCAGTTATCCTACTCCAAAACTTCTCTATGCACCCATAGGTACGGATGACGACGGGCCAGCCTCTGAAGGTGCCGTAGGATGATCCTCAGGTACCTCAGCCTCAGGGATGGGGTCTCCAACCTCCGGTGCATCACCCTCCGGTGCATGTATCCCTGCTCCTCACACACCCACTACCCGTTCACCTTCTCATAACCCATGCGAACTAGGGACCATGCAGTGTAGTGTAGATGCCCGGAGATCTCTCCTCCGCAGATATGTCATGCTGTCGGAAAACCAGGGTGAGTGTCATACCATAGGGCAGAAAAACTCTCGATTTGCATATAGCCCCTCTCATCTGCCTGATCATCATAGCTGGGAGGTTCAGGAGAATGCCCTGAATGACGTGCTCCATAATGACCAAATCTCGCTCAGATATGTGATCAAATCTTCCACTTTTTGGAAACAAAATCCGACCTATGAAGTTGTGCAACAAGCTCATCTCAGTTGATAGAGAGCTAGCTATCACATTTTCGGAGTAGTCAAAATCATCTCTCTCAAAGATCACTGTAGAGCTCTCAACTTGCTTTTCGGTCTTTCTGGAGTTGCACCTTCGCAGGGAGATGAAGCAACTCACTCAAACTTTCTTCGAGACCCTAACCCTTACTCCTCGAACTTTAGACACAAGCCTCCCGGTCCAACTTTTAGGAAGGCGTAGAACTCACGAACCAAGCTCGGATAGGTCACCAAATCTAGGGAGCAAAGATACTCCCATCCTTGCCTTCAGATCCAATCCCCCAAACAGAACCTTCTTGATCCAAAAATTCGAGTGGATCCTTCTCCCGTGGTTACCGGTCTCCCTGCATATTTTACAAGGTGTACTGAAGGGAAGAAGGTGGAGGAGGTTCTACACATGTCTCTGCTGAGTTACGCCTCGTTCGATGCGACGTTCGCAGCGGAATTCGAACGGAACGTTGTTAATCGCACGAATGCGCCTCAGATCATAGAATCAAAAATTTTCTGGATCCAAATCAGAAGATCTTTGAATTCATTAGGAGGGGAGATTAGGATCTGAGGAAGGTTGATTAAGATTTATAAACTAAAACTAAAATCAGAAGAAATTAATTTGAAGATCTCATCTTCAAAAATTCTGCAGGTGAAGAACACCGCAGCCTGATGATCTATCTAGGTTCCTGTTTGAGCCACACAATTGTCCGACCTCTATAGGTATCCACACGAGGATCTAATCATCTGATATAGGGTCTTACCGGAGTGCTAGCTCCTTGCAAAGACCTCTCATGACTATCATATAGATTAGAAGATAAAAATCTGCAACATACCTCCTTAAAGAAGAACCCTTTCTTCTTCAATCTTGCTCGCGATGGAGGAAGAGGAAGGAGGAACCTTGCACGTGAATCTTCCTTGCCTTGCTACCGTGGAAGAAGAGGAGGATGAAAAACCCTTGCTGCCGTGGAGAAGAGAAAGAAAGAAGAGGAGGTGTGGAGAGGAAGAGGAGAGAATTAATTCATAACTTCTTCCATGCTACCTTTTATAGATGGGTTTAGGGCTCCTCCTAATCTTATTAGGAGTATGGGACTATAACCTACCTTGGATTAATGCCAAGTATCCAATCCTTGTGCTAATAGATGCATGACATATGTCTATTTAATCAATTGATTAATTTTCTAATCATTTAGGATTTCTATCTCATTAGGAGAATTAATTGATTTGGGAGCATGCATCCTACGACGCCATGTGACTTTAAAGTCCGCATAGTGTGAACATGACTTAAGTCATTTCCTACAACGAATGTGGTCTTTAAAATCCGCACAAATCTTGGTTTAATCAATTGACCAATCATGAACCCAAATCAATTTGGGTCGAACCAATTTGATTTGGCTCATTAAATCAGCCCAATTGTTGCATTGCAATCAATTCCACTTAATTCTTCTTCCATTAACTCACTAACACTTAGTGGGTTAATTCAATCACCAATCATATTGATGATTGATTTTTATTATTTTCCAAATCACAATTATGATAGTCTGACTAATTAAATCCTCCATGTGTGTGACCCCATAGGTTCTATTCTGACTGGTAGTGAGATATTGAGATCTCCATCTCAATATCACTGAAACTCCTTTCAGTGGACTTGAAACGATTTCAGTTCTACTCTTAGGGTTCACTGATCACCAAGTGAATGCCTTCGAGT
>NW_024069746.1:0-30494 GCF_009389715.1 Phoenix dactylifera
TATAGCCTCTTGGCTTGATGATGCATCTTCAATTAATTTTTGATTATCATCTTGTAATGTCATCTCATCTATCTTTTCTTCAAGAATTTCAGTATCATCATCAAAATTAACTCTCTTACTAGAGGAGATATCACTAGAATCATCAAACAACATGTATGGATTCTTCTATAACTAGGGTTCTTTTATTAAAGACTCTATAGGCTTTACTAGTTGTAGAATATCCTAAGAATATGCCCTCATCAGATTTAGAATCAAATTTACCTAGATTATCTTTCCCATTATTATGAACAAAACACCTACATCCAAAAACATGAAAGTAATTTACCTTTGGTTTTCTGTTTTTCCAAAGTTCATAAGGTGTTTTCTTTATAATGGGTCTCAATAAAACTCTATTTAATATATGACAAGAAGGTATTAATGGCTTCTCCCCCAAAAGTATTTAGGGAGGTTACTTTCACATAACATAGTTCTAGCCATTTCTTCTAGAGTTCTATTTTTCCTCTCCACAACTCCATTTTGTTTGTGGTGTCCTAGGTGCAGAAAAATTGTGTGGTTATTCCCTTCTTACTACAAAACTCATCAAATAAATGATTTTCAAATTCGGTACCATGGTCACTTCTAATAGCTATTACTGAGGATATCTCTAGCATGGTTACTTCTTTATGGAATTTCTTAAAAACAGAAAATGCTTGATCCTTATGGACTAAGAACATGACCCATGTGTACCTAGAATAATCATCTACAATAACTAGACCATATTTATTTCCACCTAGGCTTGTTGTTCTAGTTGGTCCGGAATAGGTCCATGTGTAATAATTCTAGAGGTCTAGAGGTAGAGACACATTTTATGGATTTAAAGGAGTTCCTAGATTGTTTGCCGTATTGACATGCTTCACATATTTATTCTTTTTCAAATCTTAGTTTTGGCAAACCTATCACGGAATCTCTTTTAACTAGTTTAGATATTGTGTCCATGCTTGCATGACCTAACTTACGATGCCATAACCAACTAGCTTCATTGTCCTTAGTTTCATTAACAACTAAACATTGATTATGTTTGGCAAGATCCTCAAGATCTACAACATACACATTTCCACGTCTTATTCCCTTAAAAACTAAACTATTGTCATTTGGGTTTGTTATGATGGCATAGTGACGGTTTAAACATAACATTATAACCTTTATCACATAATTGACTAATGCTTAATAAATTATGCTTAAGACCGTCAACATATCTAACATTATCAATAAAAATAGAAGGGGTAATTTGTACTTTACCTATACCAATGATGTGACCTTGGTTGTTGTCTCCAAAAGTCACAGCACCTCCCTTCTTAGCTTCAAGGGTGAAGAATTGATCCTTGTCACCCGTCATATGTCTTGAGCAGCCACTATCCAAGTACCAGCAGTTTTTGTTGACCTTGGCTGCAAGACACTCCTACACAAGCAAATCATATAATCTTAGGTACCCAAGTTTTCTTGGGTCCTTCATGGTTAGTCATGTTGGTTCCTTTTGGAACCCATACCCTTTTAATTTTCCTTTTTGTTTTACCTTTCCTAAAATTACACACATTTGCTTTATGTCCTATAGTTCCACAACAAAACAGGTTATTTTCTTAGTTTTACTTTCCCCAGCTTTAACAAAGAAGTTACTAAGAAGTTTTTGTTTATTTTTTGGTTTATACCCTAAACCCGCTCTATTAAATACTGCTCGTTGACTATTTAGTATCATATTCAATTTTTCAGAACTATATGTAAACTTTTCTACCAAAGGTTTGTACTTTTCAAGTTCTTTAGTTAGAGTTTGTTTTTCGGTTTTTAGAATGTTTAAATCTTTTATGAGATTCTCGTTTAAGATTTGTTTATTGTTTTTAAGTTCTGAAATTTTCTTAGTTAATTTTTCATTATCTTTACTCAAGGTATTAGTCTTTTGAGTTAAGAGTTGATTGCTTGTCTTAAGTTCTAAATTTTCTTTGGTGATAGAGTCCTTATCCCTAACTAATTTATCATATTTATGTAGGTAAGATTGATTAGCTATTTTTAGCTCTTTATTCTTAAGATTTATTGCCTTATATTCAATCATTAGTTCATTAAATGCATCATAAAGTTCATCAAAAGTAAAATCTAGATGCGATTCGGACGTTACCTCATTTTCATTGGCCATGAAGCAGAAATTGGCCTTTTCTTCTTGTTCATCATCCGATGATGATGATGATGAGTCGGAGTCGGATAGTGTCGTGACAAGAGCCTTCTTCTTCTTGTACTTGCTCCCTTTCTTCAGTAAAGGGCACTCAGCTCTTATGTGATCCGGCTTCTTGCACTCATAACACCCAATCCCCTCATTTTCCCTTTCCTTACCTTTATCCTTGCGATAGGAATTTGAGGGGCCTCTCCTTTGATGAAAGGACTTTTTGTTGTTGATGAATTTTCTGAACTTGCGCACTAGTAGAGCCTCATCATCATCATCCTCATGATCCTCTTCTTCACTGCTGCTACTGCAAGACAGGTCCTTGTTAGATGAAGTGGATTTAAGAGCTATTACCTTTTTCTTATGGGAGGACTCTTCTTCGCTGTGCTGCTTCATTGTGAGCTCGTGAGTCATTAGGGATCCAAGGAGCTCTTCAAGTGGAAGCTTGTTCAAGTCCTTAGCTTCTTGGATTGCCGTCACCTTGGCTTTCCATGACCTTGGTAGACAGCGAAGAATTTTTCTGACAAGCTCACTGTTAGTATAGTTTTTGCCAAGGCTTTTTAGGCCATTGACAATGTCAGTGAATCTAGTGAACATGCAAGTGATTGTTTCATTAGAATCCATTTTAAATAGTTCATACTTATGAACCAATATATTTATTTTGGATTCTTTAACTTGATTCGTGCCCTCATGGGTCACTTCAAGTCTATCCCAAATCTCTTTTGCAGAGTTGCAAGTAGAGACCCTATTGAATTCATTCCTATCTAAGGCACAGTAAAGCACATTCATAGCTTTAGAATTTAGTTGTGCCTTTCTCATGTCATGTTCATCCCAATCCTTTTCTAGTTTGGGTACCGTGACACCCTCTACATATATGGATGGGATGTATGGCCCATTTACTACAATGGTCCACATCTCATAGTCTTGGGCTTGGATGAATATTCTCATCCTAGCCTTCCAATATGAGTAGTCGGATCCATTAAAGAATGGGGGTCTTTGGGTGGACTGACCCTCAATGTGGGTTGTCATTTTGATCTTTTACTCTTAGGGTAGAAGAGTTTTGGCTCTGATACCACTTGTTGCCCAGATAGACAACCCAAGAGAGGGGGGGGGGTGAATTGGGTTTTAAAATAATTTAGCTAATTAAAACGTTTGTGGATGACTAATTAACGCTTTAGCGTGCTGATTAATTCGTTACTATGTGCTGTGAATGAAATGAGAGAAATAGAATGAGACAACCAATCACAAACACAAAGTTTTATAGTGGTTCGGAGCTAACCCTTGCTCCTACGTCCACTCCCCAAGTCTTACTTGGGAATTCACTATAACCCCTTTTGGATTACAGCCGGTTGTTTTATAAGCTCACAACCAAACTTGTTGTTTTACGAGCTCACAACGAACTCGGTCGGTTTTCCCTGGCTCACCGACTAGAACCACCCCGATTGTTTTTCCGGGATCACAATCGAACCCTTACACGTTGGTTTTACACTCGGCTCACCAACAAACCTCTACACTCTTGATTCAATCCCCTGATTGAACCAAGCAAAGATAAAATGTAAATGAAAGGGACAAACAGAAAAACAAAGCTTTCCAAAAGCAGATAGATAACAATATAAACAGAAGAGAAGTTAGAAGCCCTCAAACACGTTTGAGTTGGAGTTGAGTAGGGCTTCTCGAACTTCGGGTCTCCTCTTGAATGTGTGGTCGACTTGAATGCAGGAGGAGGCTCTTTCAATGTTGGGAAGAAGTAGTTGGATGCAGTTAATGCCGCTCTTCCCTCTTTTCCGTTGAAGAACAGGTTGCAGAGATTGAAAGCTTGATTTCTTTGAGTGGAATCGTTGTTCTCTGCCTTGCTACAGTCCTCTGTGGCTATTTAACCCATCCCCCACGGAAACTAGCCGTTAGAGACCTTTTTCTGCCCGTTCTGCACACTCTGCACAGCCTGACAATATGTCCGTTGGTGGGTTGGAGTCGACTCGCGCGATCGGGAGTCGACTCGGCTGTAGCGGGAGTCGACTCATGCTTTTTGGAGTCGACTCGGCAACTGTTCCGGATTTGAATTAAAGTCGCCTCTTCGACTTGGAGTCGACTCGACTTGACCCGGAGTCGACTCGCCAACTTCTGGAGCTGACTTGGCATTTTCGGAGTCGGCTCCTCCCATGAAATCCGTAGATCAACTTATCAACTTGGTCCGCTCGAGTCGACTCGTTAATCCTGGGAGTCGACTCGGCGCTCAGAGCCCGAACTCCCGATCTTCTGTCTTTTGGCTCGTCCAGTCTTGGAGTCGACTCGAACTGTTCCGGAGTCGACTCGGCTCTCGGTTTCCGAAACACGGCCTTCTGCCATTTTGGTGTAGCGCTGCCTTGGAGTCGACTCGTGCTGTCTTGGAGTCGACTCAGCGCTCAGAGACAGTAAATCGGTCCTCTGTCTTTTTGGGGTCGCGATGTCTCGGAGTCGACTCGGGCATTGCGGGAGTCGACTCGAATCTCAGAGTCCGAAAACTGCTCTCTGACTTTTTCTTTGTATACCACTGAGAGTCGACTCGCGCTTTCTTTGGAGTCGACCTGCCAACCATCGGAGTCGACTCGCGTTCAACAGGAGTCGACTCGAATCTCAGGGTCGAAATAACGCTCTCTGACTTTTCTGTCTGTAACTTCTTGGAGTCGACTCATACTACCCCGGAGTCGACTCGGTGAACATCGGAGTCGACTCGCGCATTTCAGGAGTCGACTCGTTGACAGGTTTTGAGTTGATGCTTTCTGTTTGTCTGTCTGTTCTCAGTTGGAGTCGACTCGTAATGGTCAGGAGTCGACTCGAGCCCGTGCCAGTGATCCTGATACGCTTGGAGTCGACTCGTAATACTCTGGAGTCGACTCGAGTCTCAGACTTTGGTTCAAACTGACTTCTTAACTTATCCAAAATATTATGAACCAAGTCTTGAACCACTTAGACAAGATTTTCACTGAAACACTCAATTGAATTCATTAGTAAACAATAGATATACTCAATTGCTTTGATCTCATCAAAATCAAATAGGGTTATGATCAATCACTCCACAAGGCGGAGATCACGGGACAGGGCCCTGAAAGGCTTGGTTCCTGGCGGAGCGAAGGAGTTTGCCTCGTTCTCTGACTGGGTCTCCTTCAGGGTCAAAGTCGATCGGCTGTCGACTTGGCCGAGATCAGGGCTGCCGAGGTTGGGTATCTTGAGTTCGGGAGCGCCTTGAGGTCGAGCGCCTGGCCAGGCGCCGTGTGGTCGGGCGCCGTGAGGTCTGGCGCCTGGTCGGGCGCCTTGAGGTTGGGCGCGCCGTGAGGTTGGACGTCTTGTCGGGCGCTTTGAGGTCGGGCACGCCGTGAGGTTGTGCACCTTGAGATCGGGCGCCTGTCGTCACGTGCCGGCGGTGTGCCTACGTGCTTCGGGGCAATCCATTTTTTCTCCACCAATAGTCATAATCTCAAAGGTAACATTCAAACTTACGACCCCTTGCTACTTTAATCAAGGGATGGGATTCAATTCTATTAGGCATTGGCCCTTTGCTTCAATTTTTTGATTATGGTAAGCCTAGTTCCACAACCAGCGGGCCTGGGGCCTAGGGCCTAGGCTCTACCCTTGGTGAAATGGGACGGATATGAGGCAAGAAATAGCCCCTCTCAGTTTAAAAAAGATATTAATAATGACAAAACAATACAACCTATCATACTCACTGCACTCCCCTTCTCTCTCTGTCTCTTCTTTTAATAAGTGAACTGAACCGCGTGGAAAAAATTTAGAGATAGGTATGCCAAACGAAGCAAGGTAGCTTCATCTAGAAGCAAATCCAAACTCCCATTTAAAAAGCACAGTCCATCCGTACTATTTCTTATGCAGTATGACATGGAAAGATGCACCATTTATAGCCGCATAAATATACCTTTAATTCTAAAGCTTCCAACACATAAAGGCTTGTTCCTCTACGAAAAGAATAAAATCAGAAGCTTTCAGGTTATGCAAATTAGGAGCCAAAAAACACAATAGTAGCGTCGGCGACGGGGGAAGCAGTGGATGCGTGAGATTTGCCATAAAAACTATGATGCCACACTAGTAACAGCAGAAGGCCGATGCATCTTTGACACTTTGGCTGTTAGGATCGGGCTTAGAGTTACATGAAAGAGTATCATTTATGCAAAGCATGTTTTGGATACGGACTGTATCCTACTCGAGGAGAACTCGGCTACGGTGCTCGAGTGGATTCAGAATCGATGCTGTGCTACTGGCGGAGTACCATTGCTCCACGATATATGCCGATTTTGAAAAGTGTGACTTATTTGGGCCATACATGCTTATGGAGAAGTGAATAATATGTCTGATTGGGTTGTTTTCTAAGTAGCTTTTTTCTTTCTGTGCTTTTTTTTATTTATTTTATTGGCTACACTGCATCTGCATCGGTGGCGTGTGAGGCGCTGTTGTATTTTTTTTTTTTCAAAGCTTTAGGGGCTGTTGACGCCAATGGGCTGTGAGCCCACGACATACATGTACGAGAAAAACCAAAAGACAACGCCCCTTTTGTCCATCTCCTTTGCCACTGCAGCACCGCCCCAAAAAAGAACGGGGAAACTTTTTCCAGTGAAGTGCCTCGGCCCTCGTGACCCCCTTCTTAAGACCCACTCATTAAGGGCAAGAGAGACTAGCGAGGGGCTCCTTGTCCTCGGTCCCCTCTCTCTAGTTTTTCCTTAAAAACATTTCAAAACCCCCAAAATCTCCCATTGTGGCCTGCTATTCCTGAAAACTACCCCCTCCCCTTCCCCCTCCCCTGGGAGCCAAGATGAGCGCTTCTTCTAGGGTGTCCATCCCAAATAGCGTCCGGAGGACGATTCAGAACATCAAGGAGATCGCCGGGAGCCACAGCGACGAGGAGATATATGCAATGCTCAAGGAGTGTTCGATGGATCCCAATGAGACCGCACATAAGCTCCTCCTCCAAGGTCTCCTTTTTTTTTGCTCCCCCCATCTCTCTCTCTCTCTCTCTCTCTCTCTCTATCCTCTTCGCCTTTCATTGGTTCTGTTGGGTTTTCTCTGCCCATGGTTTTTCTTTGCTCTATGGGTCTTCTCCCGGTCGCAATTCGGGTTTCCGGGGCTTGATTTGGTGGCGGGCATGTGTCGTTTTGATGGGACATGGTGTTTTGGCGCATAAATTCGAGCTCTGGTTGATGGTTTTGTGAATTTTTTGGTTGATTAATGCTTTGTTGTTGTGCTTTTTTTTTGTTGTCCGGATCTTTTTGATTTCACGAAGTTTTGATCAATGACATGATGGGTTTTCTTTGTATCTTTGGTTAGATCAAGTTAAGATTTTGTTTTTTTTTTTTGGGGTGGAATATGACTTAATCTTTGTTCATTTTAACTAGAAAAAATTTCAATTTTGTCCTAAAATTTGAGCTGGGCTATTGATTTTTCTCTCTTTCCAGTATCATAATGTGGCGTCTCGTTCTTTTGATGTCACTGATGAACTCCCGTTACGTTAGTCCAAATTGGTCTTACCGCGTCTTGATTTCAGGCACGGATCTGATATATTTCACTCTAGGAAGATTTGAGTAAGGTTGTTCGAATTTTTATTGCGTAACAATTGATGGCTATGCTTGTTCTGAAGCATCCATTCGATCCCAGCAAGTTGACTTGTAGAAAAAACGTGCTGATTTGTCTCGCATGTTGGACAACTTTGACAAGCTGTGGATGCGGCAGTTTCTGTTCTGCATTGGGAGGGTCTGCTGTTTGTCGACTGATAAATCAAGCAAGCCTTTCTATCAGGAACTTCGTGTTTTTGTTAATGACTTTCTTGTACTTGCTATTCAGTTCACTTGATTGAAGCATGTATTGAAATGTGTCAAGTCAGATTTGATGTATAATGATCTCAAGCTCAGGGTCTTATTAACTATGCCCCTTTTGCTCCTTGCAAGCCAATGACATTGCCTTTTTTTATTAATTTAACATACCAGTGCTGTCTACCTGGACGATTCTAATGTCCCAAGAGGCTTTTCTTTGTAAATATCAGTGCATTAGAGATGGTTTTTTTATGTTGCCGAAATCATTTCTATTATATCTGTTTTGAATTTAAAAGGAAATTGCATTTGTATATTATGATTTTATGTCCAATGTGGAATCTTGTATCTGATGCATTAGCTTACTATCATGTGTCCTGACATTCTAATATAGTGAAGTGGTAACAAATTGATGATATTCCAGATCCATTTCATGAGGTCAAGAGGAAGCGCAGCAGGAAAAAGGAGGTATTGCTTTCCCTATGACTGTTTCTTATTCATTATTCAAATCTCCATTTTGATTTTTTGCATGGTAGCCAAGTAAGAAATCCATCAAATCAAAACTGCCTATGTTTTTGCATTTTCACTTAATCAAAACATATATATATTTTTAAAATTAAATGTGCTTCTGATAGTTTGTCCATTGTGTGTTGTATTCTCTTACAATGGTTTATTTCGTGTTTAAATGGAAGAGACTTGGACTCTTTTGTCCTTTAAAACTCAAATTTGAAACATAATTTAAATTTGAACGCGTGATCAGTATGTGAGTTGTAGTTGTATCAGACCACTTTTTCTTTGCATTTTTTTTAAAAGAATAGGCAGGACCGGTTTTATTAGATCAGGGTCCAATTTTTTTAAAAGTATCTTGACATATTTATTGGGGAGCAAGGCCATTCCCAAAAATTGTGGAGAATTATGGATTAACTAACCACTTTAATTGAACTCTAATTTTTCCTCCTCTTTGTGGATTCTTGATCTCTTCTTCTTCTTTGTCTTCTTGCTTCTTTTGTTTCTTCCTTAGTTCTTAGCGCATAATGTTGTAGCTCTTAGCAGAAAAAAAAAATGTTGTAGCACCGGCCTAATTTTGCATGAGACAATGTGGCTACATGGGCTTGAATTGGTACTATAAAATTTGACAACTAGTGCTTACATTTTATGTCGATCACGGGGAATAAATTGGTTGAACCTTGCCAGGTGGTCATGAGTCCACTTACTTCTAAGCCTTAACACTGGTGAGGATCTGCTAAAATTTGATTTCTATTGCTTTAGACATAATTCATGAAATGTGTTATATTATTATGATCAGCTTGCATGCAATTTCATAGTCAACCTCATATTCATCTGGTTGATTTGGTTAACTATGGCTGCAGACCTGCTGATTACCAAACCTACTTCTTGACTATTTCTTTTATAGTTTTGACTGCTCATGATTCAAAATTTTGTTACGCAATCAGAGCTTCTCAACAACTTTGAAGCTCGACTATTGCCATTTCAGAAGAGACTTGTTTGCTCGAATATATTGAGTCTTCTGTGGCTGGTCCAGACAATATTATAGGGTAAAAGTTTACTTAAACATCAGTGCCATTTTCGGGTACATCTATGCATTGACCTGCATTTCAGAAGGCACACCATATCCTTGAACAAATTTATTGTTTGCCAATGAACATTTGTGCAGCATTTCTTTTTTGGTGCACATATCCAACCACATATTTGCACTAAATGATAAATAGTCTAGTAAATTGGTTTTGATTGAGTGATCTAACCCCCTTTTATCCTCAGATGACCTATTTGTTTATAACATATATTTATCAATAAATTAGATTCAACAGAAATTTTTTTATTGTCTTGATTCTTGACACTGGTTTCTAATAGGTGCATTTCTTGATGCATTTTCTGGATTACAATTCTGTAGTATTTTTAGTGATGCAAAGGACATCAAAATTTTGATATTTTATGTCTAAAATACTTTATATCTATCAGCATTTCTGTGTTGTTTATCACTATCTTTGATAATTGTAAAATCTATATTGAATTAATTTTATCTATGTAAGTTTATACTTTTCCTTCTTAGACTCAACCAACTTTGTCAATGAGTTTACCAATGAGCTACTATGTCATTTACTAACTAGCAGATCAAATCTGAGTAGTTGGTGATCTCTTACATTGTAAGAAAACCATACAGTAGAAGAAATTACATTCGTAAATGTGTCATGCTTGCAGTTTGCTGATTTGGATGAAAATTTTTAAATAATTGCTTTTGAACTTTGTGCAGAACAGGGAGCCTTCTGATTCTAGGTGGAGGCCAGGGTTGCAAGGGCAAGGGGGTAGGGGTGGTAGGGGAAATTATTCTCACTATATTGCTCATGGTAGGTACTTGTTTAGTTACAAGGTAATCATTTAGCTGTGCACTATGGTTGTTAAGGTACATAGGCTATGGACTATGGTACTACCATGATACTCAGCAGTTATATTGTTGTTATTATTTGAACTTCCATGTTTACTTAATATTTACTGGGACATAAAGTTGTTTGAATTTGTCAATGCATGGATGCCTCTGATTCTTCTTCTTTTGAAATCTCCAACTAATGTGAGTTCTTTCAATGATCCTTAGTATATTTCTACATTTACCATGCATGAGTGCTACATCTTCATACTTATGCATATATGCTTCTCGTTTTTCCAGTTGTTTAAAATATATACTTTGTACACCTTGTGTAGATCAAATGCATTATTTTTGGCCCTCTAAATTGACCATTCTATTGCACTTTTACCTTTCATATTTCTGTTAAATACTTGAAAATTTGCTTCAGTATCTCTAGAAAGAATGAAAATATATAGCTTGGGTAACATTATTATCCCAAAGTTTAATTATCCTTTTTCGAAGACACACACCTAACAGTATGGTATGCTACTTATATTAATTTTTGTTTTTTAATAATTACATATCATGCTTACTGATTATCTCTTGTTAGATGTTGGAGGTGGAAATAATGTTGGTGTTGGAAAGGAAAATGGTGTCATTCAAGGCACAGATAAGAGCATCACATCTTCATCTTCACCTACCACTCATGACACAGAAAATAAGTCTGCTACCACTATATCAAGGTATGTGTCTCTCAGTTGTTTTGCATGCATCTCAAAGTAATCTTCTTTTGCAGCCTGCACAATAGGTTTTGTCATTCTGTCGTCTGCTTGCAGTTCAATGTCCATTTTTAGGCAAGAATTTTTGTGCGCGCATGCATACATGATCAGTTTCTAATATCAGTGTAATTTGTTGAATTCCACAAGCTGCTGACATAACTAATTTGTTGATATTTAAATTCATTCTATTGGTGAAACTATTTTATTGTATGGCATGCCAAGATGCTATGACAGTGTTGCAGTAGTTATAGCTTCTTGTGTGGTTTGTTTTACTCACTGGTTTTCATGGTTCCCATATTCCTGCAACACCCTGCAAACTGCAGGGGCATCATTATAATCTTAATTTTGTGCTGATGAACATCCAGGAAGTACTTTGACAGTTAAAGATAAAGCATAGTAGTTGACACGTCCACCCATCTAGGGTTGATATTGCTTGGCAGGTTTTAGCTATTTCTTTTGATACAATAATAGCAATTAAGTCTGGCACTATTAATTTGGTTTTGATTATGTAATTTAATCAAAAAGATGTATTCATAATTCTGTTATTACTCATATGTTAGTGGATCTACACTTTAGCATTGATTGATAATGCACCAAAGTTAGTCTTTTTGTGTTCGATGTTATTCTTTGTCTTCATTTTTAAAGAATTTATGGTTTTCTCAGCTGCTTTTTCTAAGATCATGCATGGTTTATTCAGTTTGATTGCCTAAACATGCTGCACGCTTTGGTACTGATTTCTTTGGTGCTCATGATGTGTTGTGGGATTTTTTAATAATTTATAAGTATAATATCTTAGAAGATAATATTTGATTATTCCATTTTTTTTTCATCTTTATTTCCTTCATGGTTTCTAAGTTCGAAGTGCTCTCTTTATCTTGTGTGTTTGAGATTTATCATAGATTATTTTCTCAGCTCTGTAGCTGGCCTGGATGATGGTTCCACCAGGATGGAACACCTGATTTTGGGACAGGGAGCTACATGCCAAAATTCTGGTGTCAGTGTTAACACCTCAGTAGAGGAACGTTCTACCACTGAAATAAATAAGATGGTGACACTGCCACCTGGCGACATAAAAAGTGTTTCTGCATTTGGCCAGTCTATACCTAATTCTGATCAGTTTTTATCATCTAGAACAACATCAACTGTATCAAGAGTATATGCATCAGCCTCAGGCCCTGTGCTGGTGCCATCTCATGATGCACGCATTCCAGGTGTTATTGGTGCCATCGGATGTGAAGTTGGGAGTCAACCAACACCTGGGGAGACAAACATCAACAGAGATGCATCTCGTGATGTTGCTAGTTCTGAGTTGTCATCTATAAATGGAAAGAATTCTTCAGAATTGGGCAATTCTCACGAACAAGGAAGGACGCAAAGCAAATCTAATGGACCTGACGTGATCCAAATTTCATCACAAGATGGATCTTCCTCTTCTACCACTGTCTCTGTGAGCAGTAGGCCATCTTCTAATTACAGCAGCAGATCACAGCCACTAAGTGGTCCTCAGAAAGGTACAATATCCAATGCCTTTTTTGCTCCTCCAGAACTGCTTCCACAAATCGTTCTTATCTAGTCTAACAGCAGAGCAAACTGTACTGAGAAGTTTGATGTTGATTTTCCTTGAAAGATCTTTTCAAGCCCTATCTAGGTATATATAGTACATTAACAAAACCAATAGGAGAGGGTGTGATACCAGAGTTGAAGGTTCACTTGGAGTTTTGGCCATTTTAACTTAAGCAACATTGATCTATCAATCTGCTTGAATGATTTCTCTTAGTTCCTACATCTTATCTTTTATTTTTGAGATGTGGAGGAGAAAGTATTGTGTGTTTATAATGGTTTGCATGAAAGTTTGGATATACAGAGGAGGCAGTTAATCCATATCCATTTAAAGGGAGTATGTGTGCAAGCTATAAATGGTATTAAATTAAAAATCTTGGATGTGTTGTCCTTGCCATCTTCAGTTTCTATTATCTTCCCCCTCACACTTTATGAATACTAGTGTCTTTATGTGCCTTGCACATGCTTTAATCAGGAAATGCAAGGCCGTGTGATTATAGCTCTACATTGAAGTATCTGGAATATAGGAATAAAATGTAAAGATATTATGGGCTGGCCTGCTGGAGTCCAGGGTTTTCACACACGGATACACATCTATATATGCATGTATGTGTGTTTATGTGCACATACATTAGCTTTTATAATGGACAACTCAGAAAAGGTCTGGAAACATCTGAGATTGTACAGTAGTACTTGAAGAAGATGGACTATCCTTTTTGACAATATACATGAACCCCACTTGACAGGCTCATTGCATTTTCAACATCCGTATTCACTAGTTGGACAACATAGCAGGAATAGCCACTGAATCCTTAATATGTGCACCTTACTTTGAATACCTGTATTATTAGTTTCAAGCACCAAAAGCTAGTTCAAGCATGGTTACTTTCTTTTTGGAAATTGGACTCGACTTAATGAGGTTGTAAGGAATCAAATACCTAAACAAAGAAAGGATAAACAACTAGCTTCTAGTTTCCCTACATTGACAGAATATTGGGAAACCACCAATGGAAATAAAGAAGACAGCTGACTCAAATGAATTTCAGATAAAACCAAGCAGATGACACTTATATTAGAGAAACTTTTAGCTTGCTGTTCTATGAGACAAGAAGCAGATTGAGTTAAGCAGTGTTCAAACATTTGGTCGGGTCAAGATTGAGACATCATGTCCCCTTCAAATTTTTGCCTATTGTAGTCATTCAAACTCATACATTAGCCAAATTATTGATAACTCTCTATAGGTTGTATCCTTTAAAAACCGGCTATACGGTATACCTAACTTTTAAAGCAATGATTAACAGATGTAAAAAATATACCTGTATGAGACAAGCTAGGATAAGTGAAAAATATGTCGCAAAAAAAAGTTCCTTGCCCTCTGATATTCTTTCCAAGGCAATATTTTAATTCTTCCAGATCTTCCCAAAGTAAATACTCATAAACTTTAGTGTTCAACCACTATAAAATTGCTTCTTTAAATTCAAAGAAATGAATAAATGATGAAAAAATAGCACAAAGTGCTCGTATGTACAAAATATTGGCCCTGTAAGTCAGTTCGGGACAAAGTCAAAAACTGACTAGCATTATGGTGATGGCAATTTTTGGAGTTTCAGCTAAAAATTAGAACCATGCAATCATATGCTTTAGAAATGTCCAATTTATCGATGGAGATTGGTACACAATACTCAAATGGCTAGTGCACTCACTGACTTGCATTTTGGGAAACTTCATAGCAAATGCCAAGTGCACTCACTAACTGGTTTTAACTGGTTAGTTTCTATAGCAAAACATTTTCAAGCCAAAGTCTCGTCCATCATAAGTTTTTGTGACTAAAACTACAAAGAAGGAGATGAGTACTTCTGAGAAGACTAAACGGTTGAAAATCCTTGATTTAATTGAAGGTGTCAACTCAAGAATTATTGAAAAATAGTGACCACCTCTTCCAATCTTCCTTAAAATAAAAATTTGGATGGAGAGTAATAGGGAAATTCTTTTTTTTCTTTTGACTTTTTTCTTCCAAGTTTTCATTGCAACCATAATCTTCTCATTATTAAATCTGTTCAGTAAGTTCCTCAGTTAAACTAATTTATTTGTCTTAGGGTATGTCGCACCGTACCGAATTGGACGGTACAGGGCGTACCATACCGAATTGGGTGGTTCAGGGCGTACCCTACCATATCGGTTCGGTATCAGTACATGGTATAGAGGGTGTACCAGCCCTCGATACGCCGAACTGGCTCCGTACCGTACTGTACTGACACAGTGATAGCGTGGCACTGGTATAGGGCTCGGTACCAAGACGGCGTACCTTGATTTGTCTCTTTTTTCCAGCTAAGTAGAGTTAGTTCTTTATCTATTTTTGGATTTACCTTCTGTTTTAATATTTGTTTTTATCGATCTCTTGTTTCACTGAATGTAATTTGATAATGTCATCTGCTTTGTTTTTCTTTGAAGGTTAACTTGAATCTTAACACTCAAGCTGCAAGCTTTATATGCCCTCTTTCGGCTACCAACAAATATTCACTTTCTAGTTTTATGGTTACTTGTGATAGGAATAGCTTTCAACTTCTTACCTACCCTTCTAAAGATCTTTCTCTGCATTGTAAAACATGGTTCTCAAATAATTAAGTTATGATTTGGAGTATGGGGCATGTGTAGGATGTTCTCTCTTAAGAAGCCGACTATATGGTACTTCTAGGTTTTCGTATTTTCATTATCTTGTTACTTCGTGGACATGAATTTTAGTGTTTTGGGTTTGTATGATTAGCAGAAGTGTCGCAATGTGGATGCTTATCTCAGACTTGGACCTTAATCATTAGACAATCAGATTTGTATGTCAGTAGTGATTTTAATCAGCCAATTATAAGATTGCCTTCAAAACTGATGCAGGATGGCAATTTCACACCAATGCCTTTTGTATGATTAACCCTTTATGTAATAGCCTTGAGATGCCATGGACATATGGACATGCATTGATAGACCTTGGTGTCACTTAAAAGCTACTTATTTCCACCAGAAATGTAGTACTAACTGTTAACTGACAAATTTGAGTTTCACTTTCTGAGTTGATGTTTGAACAGAATGTAAGAGGAGCCTTTCAGGTTGATAGTTTATTAATTGTAAAATTGTAAGTATGCAACTTGAAGGATGCAAAAATCTTTATCAACAAATTAAATTTAGATGAAATTGCAAAACTTTAAAAATTCGTTTTGTAAGATTTAGTTTCTAGTGGCTATTGCTGGATGATTAGGGTGAGCCTTGGTGCACCGTAAGGTTGCTTCATTATGACTTGCAGGTCACGGGTTCGAAACATGGAATTAACCTCTCCGCATATAGGGGTAAGGCTGCATAACTCTCCTCAATCTTGCAATAGTGGGAGCTTCGTGCACTAGGCCACCCCTTTTTTTTTGGTTAGTGCTAGATGATATTTTTCTTGCATCTTCACTACTCTATCCACTTTCAGGCAAACAACTGCTCAAACCAACTTTTTTATAGGTTGTGCTGCCACATTTCATATAGCATTGGCTGATAGACGAGATGCTATAGTTGATCTGTTGATCTTTTGTTCTCATTAAAGGACCATTCCTTTGCACGATCATATGCATGCCCGAACCGGACAGTATAGGGCACACTGTACCATTCCAATTTGGTATTGGTACTCGGTACGGGTGGCGTACCAAATATTGGTACGCCAAAAATATTCTGTATCGTACCGTTCTGATACCGTGCTAGTGTGGCACCGGTACGAGGTTCGGTACCGAGATGGCGAACTTGATCATGTGTAATCATGTAAGTTCTATCCAGATCATCTGAATGAACTAATTCTACACAGATTTAATAAATGCATCTATTTAGTCTCATTGTTTTCTGCCCTTCTCCTACTTGGTTTCTTAGTTTTCAGCAACCTGTCATCTCTTTGTTTATATATTAGTTTAATATAATCTGTTTAAGAACGCTCCCTTTATCTTCTCCTGCCTAGTCTGAGTTGGTTACACAATTTTCATTCAGCAGTTGGTCCTGCTAAGGAGTGGAAACCGAAACCAACAAGCGTGAATTCTGCTCAGGCCTCTGGTGTATGGAGCACTTCTGAAGTTCAACCCATCTCTGCAGGAACCATTGCTCCTTCATCAAGTTCTATCTCTTGCAAGAACACTATTTCGAAGCTGCAGAACAAGCTAGACGAGCTGCAGAACAAGCTAGACGAGCTGCAGTTTTCAGAAACACATGTTATCATTCCAAATCATCTTCAGGTTCCAGAATCTCAAATCACTGGTCTGAGCTTTGGAAGTTTTGATGCTAATTTTGGGCTGACCATGAGGTTTGCAAATGATCCTGATAGTGACAAGAACTTGATGCTGTTGCCTGAGTCATCTCAGGGGGTTACAGAAAATGTTGAAGAGCCTTCTCCAATGTAAGACACATCAATTGCAATTCTCCTTCATTTCGACTATGGTCATGCTTTCACGTGCACTTGACTGTGAGAATGTTGCTTAATGACTAGAATGTCTTTACATGCAGGAAGTAGATGGTTTAAATCATAATGAAAATAACATATAATTATTGAAATAATTGTGTGAATCAAGTTCTGGTGATTGCCTGTTTCTTGTTAATAAATATTTATCTAACTTTATTTGTGTCTTTAACTTTTTTCCATCAGAAAGTTTTGAGATGTTGGATATTCTTAAATTATTGACTTAACTTTATTCATTTTTTTATTTTAGTTATGCATTTGGCTTTAAATGGACAAAGTTTTTACATAATTCATTCCTTTTCCATTTTAATTTGAGACCATTTAGATCCTAAAAGGTTTATTTTTTTTTCTTTCTCTTAAAAAACTCCATCATACTAAAGATTGAAGTTGCAAACCCATTAATGTTTGTGTAAGTTACCTATGAGAGCATGTTTATGGTATCTATCATCTTTCAAATTTATATATCTAAGTGATGCTTTTTTTTTAAGTGTCCTTTTCTTGCTAGTTTTATTTTAACATTTTATTCTTTAATGAACACTGCATTTCACTTTGGATGCTTATTTCAATCACTTTGCTCATGATTTTCTGAAAAAATATCATTGCAAATTTATGGTTCATAATGAGTTGTTGTCATTATTCTGCTGATATGGAGATATTCCAGTCCTGGATAATAGAGCATTTCACTAAATGCTATTTATAGGGAGCATTAATTTAATGTACTAACTGGATTATGGCAGCGGCTTGTCATCTGAGCAGAACATGTTAATGTTATAAATATGTTTTTTTTGAAAGAAATAGGCCTATAGGCAATGGACTAAAGAACAGGAATGCTCCTTCTCCCAAACCCCAGAAACCCCTTAATACATTTGTTCACCTTTCCCCTCCTCTGAGAAATATATCTTTGTTCATTTTTGTTGTTAATGGAATGTGGTTCTGCTCAGTAATTTGGTAGTTTGTATCGAGTGCAGCTTTCACAATGTGTCTACTACTCAAGAAGCAGATTATCCAGATCATCCCGCAGCCACCAGCACAGATTGCAGAAAATACATCAACCAAGGAGCCAGAAATTTCCTCCAACATCCTTGCAGCACCAGAAAATGATCAACCAAAACCAGAAGCCACTTTAGCCCCAGAAGGTGCTCATACTCGGTGGTTCATACTGCATCAACTTATTCAAATTTTGGACTGATACACCAGTACTGGGTAGCCAATGTACAACCCTTGAAGGTGCTGAACCTCAGTCACGTGAAGCTCTCATCTCTCAGGCTTCATTGTAAGTCTTTGACCTCGTCATGTATTTTATCTGCTACAACTTTTGATGCTATTAGCTCTCTTATGTCAGATGAATATCTGCTCTGAATGCTAACTTCTTGTGAGTCATATGAAACAAGCAACAAAACTATTCAAAATTTGAACTCCATATCCTCAACTGGAAAGCTTCTGAATCTGGTCAACCTTGTGCTCTGTGACCCCTTTTTTTAAATTTTTTTTCAGCTGCAACTTTATATCTACTATATATAATTCCATTGTCCAAAGAGATTAAGGTTTAAAATCTTAAGTTGATGCAGAACTAATTGAAATTCGTCTAACTTTGTCTTTTCTAGATACATTAACCTGCGTAATGCGAATCTGATGAATTATGGATTGATGTTTATCTTGTGAGTTAATTTCTTTAGCCTACAAAAGTGATTTATCACTTAAATTGCACATTTGGTCCTTTTCTTTGTTAACCTGAAATCTTAACTTTTCCCTAAGAAAAATTAACATAGTCAATTGTTCGGTCGCTGTCTTGAGAGATAAATTCCCTCCTTAGGTCCTTTTTTTTTTTGGTACATGATAGGATGGGGGGCGGGGGGAGGAA
This sequence comes from Phoenix dactylifera, assembly GCF_009389715.1. Lineage (NCBI taxonomy): Eukaryota > Viridiplantae > Streptophyta > Magnoliopsida > Arecales > Arecaceae > Phoenix > Phoenix dactylifera. The sequence continues at coordinate 19,011 of NW_024069746.1, forward strand.
ACCTCACTCGCGTAGCAGTCCCCACTGGGCCCCCTTCCACCAGGGAATGTTCGATGTAGGCCGCAAGTTTCTGCGTACCCTTTCCGACCCGTGGGTTTTCCCCTACTGGGTTTTTCACCCACGTGTGAGTACGTCATCCCAGCGCCACCTTGGTACCAGCGGACCAGTAGCACTCCCACCAAAAGCATCCAGGCTTGGGCATCCGGTCCCCAAATTTAATCGACGCCCGCGCGTTTCGAACCTGAACCACTCCGGTGGAAACAAAGCCCCGTTCCATCTGTGCTACCACCTTAGGTCCTTTCAGTGCTCCATCAATGTTAAGATATGCCCTCTTTGGAGGACTCTGCTACCTTCAGAATGCACATTGAAAGTTCTATTCTGGCTATGTATTTGCTGCCTGCTTTGCCTTTGAAATCTTAACCTTGTATGATGTCAAGCCATTTTAATAGTGACCATGACATGCATAGGATGGTAAGATGTCTTGGGACAATGTCAGCAGCCGATCTGAAGGCCACATAGAACTTTCACTGTGTCAGGATGATAACTTTGTTCCATGTAAGAGGCCCAAGCCATACAGCCAAACTATCCATCCTGCACATTGGGTGTTCATTGTAAACCCTGGTCATTTAATATGGGTGATGTGCCTGGACTTAATTTAGTCATAGAGCTGCTTTTCTATCAATTTATATTTTATATTTCACTAATCTCTTCTTTCCTAGTGCATTCAGTTACTGATCTCTCTGTCAGCTTCATTATGTTTGTATATTGACTATGTTTTTCCATTTATTGTTAATCCAGGTAGGTGGGGAGTGGATGAGGATGTTTGTTACTTGATACTATGAATTCATTTTTTGCTGTTGCTTGTGGTCCAGTTTCTGTAATTGATTAATACAATCAATTTAAATATATGATGTTCATTTATTCAGGTGCAACAACATTTTGATCCATCTACAAGCTACTATAACAAATTTATCGACCTGCTGCTGATGGTGATGGTCGCTTCTCTCCATTTCTTCCACCTGGTGCTGCTTCCAAATTCAATGGAAGCATTGCAATCTTACATCCTCAGACTGGCCAGTCTCAGCAGGAGGTATGAGTTACAAGCATTCTTTATCATTTTTAAATACATAAGAACCGGGCAAGTGCCCTCACATTTTCCTGTCTTTAATTATCACCTAACTAAGCAAGCTTCCCCATGTTATTTGTAATTGAGCTCAAGGTTTTTATATCCCTGAACAGATTTTCTTATATATACTTGGATATTTTAAAATTATATCTCTTGTTGATTTCCAAAGGTCTTGACAAATGTTCGCATCCACTAAGTCATGTAATCATAATATTTAAACTTATGGTATTTGAGTAGCTGAGAAAATTTATGAAGTTTTGTCATCTCTTTCTTGTTTACATCTTTCAACGAATGAAAACAAATTACAACTAGATTTTTCTGATGGCAGCTTGCACAAATTGGTAATACATTATTTTTGTTAATTCTACTGAAAGTCTCTGATTCTTAAATTGCATGCCAGTGACATTTCTACAAATATCTCTGCGGCTTCTAATTGAAATTTTACCTTTTTTCTTCTTTGCATCCTTGTGTTAAATCATTAGCTTACTGATGCTCATATGTTTTTCTCCCTCCCATTCCAGAGTGGGAATTCTTCTGTTCTATCATCAACAGGCCAACCCTTCTTGTAACCCAAGCTGCTGGAGTTGTTCCGAGCTCTCTTGCCATCAACCAACAACCAGTCCCTGTCTTTCGGCAGCCTGCTGGTGTACACTTATCTCATTATCCTCCTAACTACTTTCCATATAATCAGTATTTCTCACCATTCTATGTTCCACCCCCAACTCTTCACCATTTTTTAAGCAATGCCGCATTCCCCCAGCAACTTCCCACTGGAAGTATGTATCTGCCTCCAGCAGCTGCAGCTGCTGCAAATCCTGTCAAGTATCCACTCTCTCAATACAAGCCTCCAACTAACAACGCTAATCCAACCCATACTGGAATGCCAACTGGCTTCAGCATACCCAGTTCAAGTCCAGCCAGTTATAGTCCCACTCCTGCTATGACCTCTGGAAATTCAACTAGCAACGAGGATGGTACTACTCAGTTTAAAGAAAATAATGCCTACATTGATGGTCAACAGGTGCTTTCTTCCACTTTCAACTTAAATTATGAGTTCTGCTGTTTCAGTCTATCAAATGACTGAAAACTTTATATTAGGCTAAGGACTTAATGAATAAAGAAAACAAGAGAGAACTTTGTGTACAAGAATCTCAGACAGTGTCCTTGTTTATTAACACCAACACTTTTAGACGACCATTTCAACCATAGTTAATAGTTTATACTTTATACATTTCTCTGCTACCCCATGCTTTTTATGTTCCATGAAGTATGTTACAGATGACATTTGCTGCTGCTTTCCATGGATAAATTAGAAACTTTCTGGCATATTTATTGCTTAGGATTAAAATATGTTTACGTGTTGATTATGCAATTATTTACATTTTATTTCTCTTAAATGACATAATGTTGCATGCCTGTACTAGTTACTCAACCTCATGTATTCCATATAGTGCTTTGTATTCCAGAATGTCGATAAACCTCGAACTTGTCAATAGTCACTTCTAGCGCATTATGTGAAACCTGAAGTGGTTTTAAATTTGAGGCTCGAATTATGAAACAATAATCTTTGAACATGATATGACATTTTCATCTGAGCCTGAAAGAAACTGCTATTTGAAACTTGGACATGAATATGTCTGGGATATTGACTAAAGGTTTTGTTGTATGGTAGCTACAGAAGCCATCTTTTTAGAAGATTTCAATACTAAATTTCTAGTATGGTCCATTTAGATTTGGGTATTTTCAAGGAATTTTAGATAAGAAGTTCCAAGAGTAGGGTTTTGTTGATCACCAGCAATATTTTAAAAGGCTAAGATGGCTTAGGGGTGGCCTGGGGTCTGCTTAGTGCCTTGGCACTAGGTAAGTGCCTAGGCAAAATGCCTAGAGGCCAAGTTAGCCTAAAAACTAATAATATAAAAACAGTGAATATAATGAGTATCTAAAAGATAGCTATATTCCAAAAATGGGAAATTATTTATTAAATAAGATATAGGAAGTCAAAGGGAAGCACTAACTTGGTAACATTTAATATCAATTCATAGATTCATGTTATCCTCCATACTCAAATTTGATGCAATCATCAAGGTGCGCACCTATTGACTTAGGTGGTTCTTTTTTTGCTTTAATTATAATGATAATAGCTAGAGAGAATTGGAAAGGGAAAAGAAGATTGAAACACTTCAGCGATAGTTGCCTGAATTGCAAACATGTGCTGGTGCAGATTTGGGTGTGAAGCTAGGACGTAGATCTCTCCGAAGATCTGAGAGGTGACACTATCTTAGAGACATCAACATTAAATGATTTTAAATATAATGGAGTTATGAAGATGTGGTGGGAGTGATGCTTGATTGTGAGGATATGTCCAGGTGTTAGTGTGCAACTGTCAGTCCAGAGGCAGGACTATGTTTTTTCATGGGTTTGGGAGGTATACCCTGATATCTTGTTTATTGTCTAGATATGAGTACTGTCATTCTGTTTTAGTGCTGGGGAAGATTTACACTTTGATAAAGAAAATGAAATCCGATAGTGCAGTAGTCAAATGTGCAAATCTGTCGATTATTGTAAACTATAGCTCTTTAGCATGTTGATACTACTAAGAGCATTTAAAATCAAAAGAGAAGCTATCTAGCCTAACAAGCATATATTTCATCACGGTGGTAGTGGTGAATAGTAAATTAGACTACTTAACAACTTAACCAGAGCTTGAACTTAGCAAGCTAAGCAATTACTATATAAGATTGAATCGATATTTTACTTATGTACCTAGAAATAAGATTACAAATTTATGACAATTTTTGCATCCAAAACATGTAACCAAAATGTGTGCACACGGGGAGGAGGGAAGAAAGATTTTTGAGTTTCAAATTTAGAAAATAGGAGCTTATCTCTCCAAATCAGAATTGTAGCTCTTTTGTCATAGCATAACCTTCACTGTCTTGTATTCCTTTCCTTCCACTTGTGTACTCTTGAAGTTAAAGCACTACTGTTGCATATTTCTTGTATGTTTCGGTTTATCATATCTTTTCCTAAAATGGTGTATAAAGGAATTATAGTTCATAAAGGATCGTTAAAAATTTGTTCCCTTGTAAGTGAGGCATGTAGATTTCCATTGTGCCAAATGTAATAGGAGTCCAAATATTATCTTACCAAAAAAAGGGAGGGGAAGGCATGTCTGAGAGGTTTCTCAGGGATGCTATCAAGTAGATCAAGCAGGTGGTTGGGAAGGAGTTTGGATTGAGAGGGGCAGGTGTTGGAGAAGCAGATATATGAATTTACCCCCCAAAAGTGCCAAGTTTGAGGGGGCCAGCCACAAGATTTTGAAGGAGGTGCCATGGTCAAGAGATATAGAGAAAGATTGGATCTAGAATTTAGTTGTTTGGCGAAGAAGAAAAACCTATCTTTCTATCAGCTAGCCTTGGCATTACTGAAAAGAAGGCATTGTCAATTAAAGAAGAGGCTCTCTTTAGTTAGAACAATATGTTTGGAATGGGTTTAAAGTCCGCCAATTTTGGGGCTGGTAGAGGCTCTTGTCAGGGGTACGACATGTCTCAAGGTGCTTTCTTGAAGAATATATTCCTCAATTTTTCTTATTTTTTGTCACTGCTCGTACCAGATATAGTTCGGGGTTTTCTTCTTCCGTGTTATGCTTTGCAATAATATTTCATTCAAAACCACTAAACTTGTTTGACACGCCTTTGTTTTCTGAATCCTTTAATTTCTGTGTGGATCCTGATTAACATTCACTTATTACCATTTCATAAATAGTTATAACATCGTTTGCAAACTAACTGTGCAAAATTGGTTCATTATGTGCACGGCAAATGTTATTCATGTCAAAATATTGGTTGGGATTTGTAATCGAATTTGGTTGAAGGCCCTTGCGGGTAAAGTTATATCATTTTCCCCGTTCTTTTGGCAGATACATGTCAACAGAAATTATGCTGTCTTGACATTTTTTTCCTTTCCAATAAAAACACTTTCTAACTTGATTAATTTGCAAGATATGGTTGTAGTTATTTGAGTGACTAGTTAGTTCTTTGCCAAACCTAACTCAGGTGAAGTTCTCTCTTGGGTCCTTTGTCCTTGAACCCTGTTCTGAAGGCTGATTTCAGTAGAAGGCATAGACAAGCTGCTTTTGTACAGAGACTGCCCCTCTTCATGTTCATAAGATTCTTTTGCAGCTAAATTGCAAAAATAACTGAAAATTATGTGCTGAGATGCTATCATAAATTATCCACCTCCATTATCAGGGTGCAAAATTTTAATGAAAATTCAATAATTGAGAATCAGTATTCAAATTGCAGTCCAGCGGCTGCATATTCATCCCCACGTGCAAATGTGATCTGGTGACCGCTTTGCATGGGGGTTGGGCAACATAATGACCTGCCAGACACCTATGTAAGCTCAAGTGGCCCGCGTATCCACCCATGTGGCATGACTTCATAAGGATTGTGATGGCGATTGATTGTTGTCTGTCAACTCACTTTCTAAAGAACAAGTTTGACTTTTGGTGTCTTTTCGAAGATTAATGGCTTAAATTCTACATTCCTTGTATAAAATTGTACTTTGAACCTAGTTATAAGTAATGCTACTTTGGTGATTGTTTATTGAATGTTCATTGATTGATAAGTCATTGAATTCTTCACTGGATTAGCTTACCTGAAATTTTGAGCACAATTCATAGTACAATATTGTTCTTTTTTAGGTTAGCATGTTATACTATATTAAAAAAGCCTCTCAGATAAATGTGAAAATTTATGCTTAAAGTGTTTTTTTTTTTGAATTTTCTTTTTGATCTAAGGAGTGTATCAAGGGATACTTGATTCCTGATGGTGGTCAAGTTATTGTGGATTAAGTGATTGATATTATAGTCAGCGAGTAGGTGGCACACATGAAACTGCAGTTGATATAGGCAGTTATGCCGTTATGGGGCTTGACTATGATCTAGTTATGTCTCTATAGGAACAGTAATCTGTCCTCCAGATTTCTTGAGATAAAAAAGCTAATTCAGCTAGTTCATTAGTCGGCAAATGGGCCAATTCTAGGGTTGGTTGAGTTTTTGCTTGTAAGGTCCAGATTTCAGTTTTCTTGTTCCCGAAGTGGTTAATTCCAAGAAGGTTTAAGTAACGATTACCACCAGCCATATCAGATAATACCAGGATTTACTGAACCGGTCGAAATCGATCGGTTCAGCCTGTACTGTACTGGTACCGGCCAGCACTGGTACGGTACAACCGTAGAATTCGGTTCCGACCCCACCTTGCCCGTACCGGTGTGAACCGGTGCGGTTCCCACCGGTACAACCTGGTACCGGTGCGATCGGTCCGGTTTGAACCGGTACAAGGCCGGTACCGGCACTGGGAAGAAGAGGAAGAAAGAAAAGGAAGAAGAGGACGAAGAGGAAGAAGAAGAGAAAGAGGAGGAGAAGAAGAAGAGAAGCCTACCTGTCATACCGAGCCTCGGGCCGACCTTCTCCCTCGGGCCGACGAGGCTCACTGTCTTGCTCGCGGAGAAGGGGGGAAAGAGAGGAGAAGAGAGGAGGAGAGAGGGGAAGAAAGGAGAGGAAAAGAGTTCGGAAAGGAGGAAGAAGGGAAGAAAAAAAAAGAGCATCCGCGTGCGGGGCAGCCCGCCCGTGTGGGGTAGCGAGCCACATGGCTCTGCGTGGGCATTTAATGCCACTTTGTGGCTAAAACGTGGACGCGCGCGTGCATCGCGGTTTTGTTTTTCTTTTTTGGTTGGCCGGTTCGGTACCGGTCCAATTAGTATCGAACCGGTACCGAACCGGTACCGTCCTCACCGTTACGTCGGTTCACGTACCTTAGGTAATACCAATAAGGTACTGGTACTAGTATATCCCGTGTGCAGATACTGATACTTGGTACTTCACCACTATTTTTCTGTGCTGTCAACAAGAGGCATACTGTGTAATAGTATGGTACTGTGCCAACATATGTACCAGTATAAGTAGCTTGTTTCCAGGACTATTCTATGAGGAGGCTTTCATATGTATTTATATGATTCTGTGTACATTTTATGTCTTTTGGTTTTATTAAATTAGCAGACAACATGCAGAGGTTGCTCTGCAGATCCTAAATGCTGCGAATTGCAGGTTATCTTAATATGATACTCTAATTAGATGTGCCCTGTATAAAAACAGCTTGTCAGCAATTTACCAGTATGTTCTAGTGTTGCTTGATAAAAAAAAAGGATCTAGTGTTGCATCATTAACTCACAAAAATCACCGATTAAGTACTCGTGATAACAAATGCTTATGTGGATGCCACTGTATATGAGAAATGACGTCCATGTCACAACTTGCAAATGCAAGTCTTAGCATATTAGACGCCACTCAATTACCCATGTATCAGTATATTTATCTATTTTATATTTTTGAAGCCATGATTCTTTTGACTTCTGTTAGAATATTTTTCTTGGAGACTCATGTCTTGTTGCTTACGAAACAGCTTTCCTTGGACAAGTTAGTTGAGTAGTTGAGAAGTAATATGATTGCAGACTCTTTCTGTCCCATTTTTTTGTCTTGCCTTCTGTTTAGGGGAACATAACATGATGTGTCCTTGATGTAGATATTCCATTTCGGCTTGACAAGAAGCTTACTTGGGATCAGTCCTCCTTTAAAATGTTATTAGATTTTGATTAGGCATGGTTTATTTGATTATGTGTTATTTAAAAAGTTTATTTAGAGAATTTTGTGAACTTCATGTGTTATGTTATTCTTGTCCTGCATGTGCTCAGTTGTATCTGAATTTCTATTGTGCCCAGAGTGAAGGTCCAACTGTGTGGATTCCTGCACCCGGTAGGGATGTATCTAGTCTGCAGGTTGGTTCTTTCTACAATCTCTCTCCTCAGGGACAGCATGTGACGTTTACACCAACACAGGCTGGCCATGGCTCCTTCACTGGAATCTACCACCCCACCCCGACAGTAGCTGCTAGTTCTATTCAGCCATTTCTCCAGCAGTCTCAGGCCATATCTGGAGCCATTGAAGTAGCCGGCCTTCCTGCAGGCATATATCAGCAGCCACAATGTGCGCCAGTCAATTGGGTCAATAATCATTGAGGGCTAAAGAAAATTTTCATTTGCAGTAGCCAGTGATGCAGGATATTTGACATTTTCTTGGGAATGATAAAGGCTACTATTGATTTGAGCATAAAATCATTAGAACATTTGCAGCATGAAACATCCTGCTGAGGAAGTGTATATATATAAAGGTTGGCCAGGAACTTTTGAGACGGAAATTTTGTGGGTTTTAGACCGCATGAAGCTGATGAAGTTCACCTGTGATTGATAATTGACCGAATTTAATCAGTGGAGTGGAGGTACGTGCAGGTCCCTGTTTCTGCTTGCTGGCGCTCTTTTCCTTGATTATTTTGCCTTTCATTTTTCTAGCTTATAGTTACTCTGGGTGGTGAAAAGTTTTTTTTTTTTGTCTCCTTTTTCCCCCTTTCCTCATAGTTTCCCCTTTCTATGCTTTTCTCGAGGCATCATAGAAACTTTGGAAGGTAAGAAATTAAGTTGGTGGATTTTCGTTCTTTCCTCCAACTTACCTGTAAAGTAAATTTTGATAGTGAGAAAATGTATTACAACTGTTGTATTTGGTGTAATAGAAACAGCAGAACAGTCCATTTGTTTCTTATTTACTGATTTAAAAGAGACATTTGGCTTTGTGGAACATGGAGAACTGCACCTGTAAATGCTTTCTTCTGGCTCCAATAATCATGGATGACTCTGTGCTAATCATTAAAGCATTTGTTTTTAAGATATCTTAATCTTCTTCTGGAGTGATCATAACTTGAATCTAGTTTATTGAATATTTTTTTTGTTTTATTTATTTTTAATTTTTGATTAATGTTTATTTCTTCAACATTGAGTAAATAGCATGGCCTATAAGAAAACAACAGGTAAGTATCCCTAAAATTATAATTTATAATGCCTTGCTAAGACATTGACATATCATGTTATACTCTTAAACAGTAAGTACAATCATCTTCTTTAACGTCCACATTATGTGGAAAATTCTCTACATGCATAGCTTGACATATGGGAAGGCTCTCCTGTTTCTTTGATGGTTTGGAGACGGTTGAAGATCTGAGGATGAGAGATTAGGGGTGTTTATCAGCTCTCCTTTTATCCTCCTTTATTTGTAAATTTGATCCCAAAACCAAGAACTGTAATTTGTGTTATAATTTTTTTTTATATTTTTTTTTATTTAAATTGCATTCGAAGCAGATCCACAATACAAGAAAAGATCGTGGAACTCTATTTTGTGCCTAGAGGATGCAGAATGGAAGGCTCTTTTGAGAGTGCCTAAAATGTATGGTTTTGCAGTAATTGTTTTGTTTTGTTTTTTTTTATTTATTTTCAAGATAGTTTTGGTGAGTCTTGTTGGATGGGAGTGGAATTAGGCTTGCTCCCCTTGCTTCCTCACATAGTTGCTATGATTATCTATGCAAAAAGCGCAACCAAGCAGTATAAAATTTCTGCTCTTTGGATGGTCTTGGAGTCTTCCTTTCAAGGAGATATACTTGGATCACTGCATCAAGCATTTAATTTATACATCCTTCTCTCTTTCATTATCTTGAATCCTATCGTTTTTGTCGACATACTTGATCCTTCCAAGCTTAGCAGTATAAATTTCATCACAAATCTGGGCTTTTCGTTTCATGTAGTCCATGATAGCAGATGTTGCTGTGCTTCTTCCTGAAAGCCCACTAGAAAATGTCCAAATGGCATCCTAAGACCTGAAAATTTTTTACCCCGCTGGCTTCATTTAGCCACATTTATTAAACTATTGAAGGACATCGATCTCTGGTGGCGAGATAAATAGGAAATGTTGGCTACACGGTGTATGATTAACTACAGGCTTTTTTAAGTTTATTAGTACGATTAGTAACTTAGTAGCTGGAACATCTGTTGTTATTAGGACATTGTGAACTCTGTACTCACGTATCTAGAATGAATAAAAGGTAGGCATGGTAAAAGAAGAAAGCAGACTAGTTAGAATTAAAACTCTCTCCTACACCCAGCCTGCAAAATCTCGCTTTATCCCATCTTATGTTGATTCTTTGATGGTCATCTAATTAATGCTTCTCGTTGTCCCTGTAACTCAAGGTGCAATCAATTCTCCGATGGGCTACATCTTTTCCAATTAAGCATCATGCCGTGTAGTTTGACGAATGTTGATATAATTCTGAGAAAATGACAAATACTTAAAACATTACTGAGCATTTACTTCTAAGACAAGAATATACCTGAAGGTGCGTTCGTCCGTGTTATTGCCATTGGATACGCGGAGTTAAAGCTGGTGCTTCTCGTTGTCCAAATTGTTTATGATTTTACTTCACATATGTGATTGTATACTTAATGAATTGTTTTATGCGGCACGGTTGAACAATCTCATTGATCCAAAGAAAGGAACATATCACCGTACTTTGGACTAATAATTATCATCTCGTCTATTTGAAGCCGGCTTTGTAATTTAACTCTTTTAGATTGCCAAAATAAACATTAGCCTCCTTGACGGACTCATGCAGGCCATTTTATTATTGTTTCATTCATTTATTTATCACTATGGTGATGCTCTATTTTTTTTAAAAAAATTGGATGATAATTCTAGTACGGAAATATTCAAAAAAGTCAAAATATAGCATATTTCGGAGTACATTAGGCGGCTCATTCTTTTCAACCTAAATAGTATTTTCGAAGTGGTTGGCCACGTATAAGGTTACTTAGTCTGCAGCTCTATTGGTCTTTATATAGACATACTTAGTTTGGAAGACCACCCCATCACATACCATAGTTCGGATATCTCAAATTAAAAAGTAACACTCGTCCACACCGCAAACAAACCGCTAAGCCCATTCAATAACTGTAGCCGAATTTTTCTCAAAACCTGGAGTTCATAGTCCATTCAAAAAATAAAAAAATGCCATCCCAAAGGCATCACCATCCCTCTAGAAAGATGCGGGACAGCCACGATCCTCTCACAATAAAGAAAGCCCAACAAAACCACAGCGTGCCGTAGGTCCGGCCTCTGTTCTCCCATAGATTTCATCTTACGAAAACTCTGACCGTATGAGCCTCAAGAAAATGAAATATAATAGAAAGATGCCATGACCAGAGAGAAGCCCGGCAACCTGGCCTTGTTGTTCCCGCCCTCTTTCAAACATAAATGGGAACCCTTCCTTTCCACAATCTCCTTGCAAGCCCTCCCGGTTCCCCACCAACCGCCATAACTGCCACAACCGCCACCCCACCATGCTCTCCAAGCTCTTTGGGTCTACCACAATTAAATTATGCTCCCTAAGGAAGCCGGCGCCGGCTGCTTCTGCCGTCCCGGC
>NW_024069747.1:0-30493 GCF_009389715.1 Phoenix dactylifera
AAGCCAAAGAAGGAAGTTCAAAAGAAAAGGGCCAATGACAAAGGAAAATGTTTCCACTGCAATGTCGACGGCCACTGGAAGAGAAACTGTCCTTCATACCTCGAGAGCCTGAAGAACAAAAAGGCAGACAGACCTTCAGAAGGTATGTCAGATATGCTTAGGATACTTAGGGACTGTTACCTACTGCTAGTAGAAATTTGATTTCTGTATTTTGTTTAGCATAGAAGAGTTTTGTAAAACTACTGTTCTATTTATTTGATAAATAAATGGGTTTCATGTGGTTTTATGACTGACAGTCTCTATCACTTACATATGATGTATCGGTGAATGTATCTGAGCAAAAGTGAGTGCCATAGGATCAAGAAGATCTAGAGATGAGATAAACCAAAGTATTTGTGGCACCTCAACTTGGCCATATAGGAGAAGAAGAATAAACAAATTGGATAAACATGGGCTTTTGGGCTCATTGACTTTCGAGTCATATCCGATTTGTGAATCCTGCCTTCAAGGAAAGATGCCAAATTATCCTTTGTAGGACACAGGGAGAGTCCACTGAAATACTTATCCTAGTACACAGATGTGTGTGGCCCATTCGATGTGCAGGCTAGGGGTTAATTTACTTCATTATTTACCGATGATTATCACGGTATGGATATGTGTATGAGACACAAGTCTGAATTTTTGAAAAGTTCAAAGAGTTCAGAATGAAGTAGAAAAACAAACTGGAAAACTCTTAAGGCTTTTCGATCAGATCGAGGAGGAGAATACCTTAGTGGAGAATTCCGGAACTATCTCAAGAAAAATGGCATAGTCTCATAGTGGACACCTCCGGTACACCTCAACTCAACGGGTGTCAGAGAGGAGGAATCGGACCCTATTGGATATGGTCAGGTCCATGATGAGCTTCACTGATTTACCTATGTTTCTTTAGGGAGATGCCTTACTTACGCTATATTACTTGAATAGAGTTCCCTCTAAATCCGTTCCTACCACACCGTATGAGATATGGCATGGTAAGAAACCAAGTCTTGGTCATCTCAAGATTTGGGGATGTCCGGCCCACGTCAAAAGACTACAGGCAGACAAGTAGAGGCTAGGACCATAAGTGCTCGTTTTATAGGATATCCTAAAGAGTCATTAGGATACAATTTTTCGTCTCAGAGGATCACAATGTGTTTGTGAGCCGTCACGCCATCTTCTTGGAAAAACAGTTTATCCTTGATAGAGGCAGTGGGAGGAAAATTGAGCTTGAAGAGAAAGTCTCTGAAAAGCAACGAGTCATGGATCCTATCGAACCCATTCATACAGAGCCAGTACACGATGTCCCTCAACCACCTCGCAGATCTAGTAGGGTCTCCCATCCTCCCGATAGATACTTAGGTATACTAGAAGAGGATACCGAGGAAATGTTCCTAGTGGGAGATAGGGATCACACGCAGGATCCCAAAACCTACACGAGGCGATATCTGATATCGATTCCGAGAAATGGTTGGAAGCTATTAAATCAGAGTTAGACTCCATGCATTCCAACCAAGTCTGGACCTTAGTAGATCCACCAGAAGGTATTGTACCTATTGGATGCAAATGGATCTACAAAAGGAAGATAGGTTCGGATGGAGAGGTAGAGACCTATAAGGCAAAGCTTGTGGCGAAAGGTATAGTCAGCGCGAGGCATTGACTATCAGGAGACCTTTTCACCTGTAGCCATGCTGAAATCCATCCGAACATTGCTTGCCATTGCAGCATTTCATGATTATGAAATCTGGCAGATGGATGTGAAAACAGCTTTCCTGAATGGATATCTTGATGAAGACATCTATATGGAACAGCCTTTGGGTTTCACTTCCAGTGATGGAGATCACAAGGTCTGCAAGCTGCAAAGGTCCATCTATGGACTAAAGCAAGCATCTCGGAGTTGGAACACTCGTTTCGATGACGCAATCAAAACGTTTGATTTCATCAAAAACGAAGAGGAACCGTGTGTTTACAAAAGGGTTAGTGGGAGTTGTCGTATTTCTCGTACTATACGACATCCTCCTGATAGGGAATGATATTCCCATGCTAACCTCGGTCAAGGTCTGGTTGTCAAAAAGGTTCTCCATGAAAGACCTTGGGGAAGCATCCTATATTTTGGGAATAAAGGTCTATAGAGATAGATCTAAAAGGATGCTTGGCCTATCACAGAAGATGTACATAGAGGAAGTGCTGAAAAGGTTCAGCATGGAAAACTCTAAAAGGGGTCTCTTACCCCTAAGGCATGAATTAATCTCTCCAAAGAGTGCCCCAACACATCTGAAGAGATTCAACGCATGAGCAAGATCCCCTATGCATCAGCAATAGGGAGCCTCATGTATGCCATGCTATGTACATGACTTGATATAGTACATGCTGTGAATGTCACGAGCATATGTCAATCAGATCCAGGCAAAAAGCACTGGATAGCTGTGAAGAACAGTCTTAAGTACTTGAGAAGAACTAAGGACATGTTCTTGGTCTTTGGGAGAAGATCAGAGTTGAAGGTAGAAGGATGCACACATATTGATGATAGAAAGTCTACATCAGAATATGTGCAATGGTGGTTCAGTAAATTGGAAGAGTTCCAAACAACCGATCATTATAGATTCTACCTTAGAAGCTGAATGTTAAGCCGTATCTAAGGGTGCAGTGGAAACCTTCTGGTTAAAAGTTCATTGCAGAGTTAGGTGTAATGTCATTAGATGCCATAACACTTTACTGCGATAACATTGGCACCATAGCACTAGCTATGGAGCCAAGGTCTCATCAGAAGTCAAGCACATAGAGCGGCGCTTCCACTCATACGCGACTATGTTGAGAAGAAATATGTAGAGGTGCAGAGAGTAGACTCCGCGGATAACGTGGCAGACCCGTTCACTAAGCAGCTAAGTCAGCAAAAGACTGAAGCCCACCTTGAGAAGATGGGGCTTAGATATATGACTGATTGGCTTTAGTGCAAGTGGGAGATTGTTAGATGTATGCCCTAGAAGCCAATCTGGCTGACACATTGTTAATTCTAGGGACATAATTTTGTACTTGACTATTTATTATTGAATAAATAAAAGGCATCTTTTCATTCATATTATTTATGTGTCTATGAATCGTCCAAGAAATTAATAAGATGATGATGCATATTCTCAAGAGTTGAGAATTTGAGCCATGTATCATTGGTGATTAATTTCTAAATGCTCCTGATCAATGGATCATCACGAGGACGGTGATCGATCCGATCAGTGCACAGATCACTTTCCTTCTGGATGGACGAGACTTGAGTCCACAGTGTAGGGACACTGAAGTGATAGTGCAGGTGCTTGTTAGAGAACAAGGGTACTGAGCGTGACCAAGACAAGAAGTCACTTGGATGTCTATCCACTCGTCAGTGACTTGCTTGATGTTGCAGTAGTATGACTGGTCCTTTGACCTGCGGTGCTTCAGCTACTCACAGTGAGGTTATTGTAGTTTGACTACACGTATACATGGTCTCTAGTCATATGGGTCCTTGTAGTGTAGATTGGCTGCAGTAAGTTCACTGTAGGAGTAGGGTATGCACTTACATGGAATCTATCGACCTTGATAGAAGAGGAGTGATCCTATGTGATTTGTTAGACTGAGTTCTAAGACCTTGGCCAGGGCAGTAATATAAAGTGGAGAAAGAGTTTTCCACTATCGAACTCGAGTCGAATAAATCTTGACATATGACAGATGAAGGGGTTTGACGAGTTATCCATGACCTCCGTCCTGTTGGGATCCACGATAGTAGGACTGTATCACACGATAACTGCACCTAGAGATTCATCATTCTATTCTACTGGGTAGCCACTACATGCTGCTAGGTGTCACTGGTGGATGGTGGGACTCACAGGGATTATCTCGATGATCGATAAACCCTAAAGAGTAGAGTTGGAATCGTTCCAATCCATTGAAAAGAGTTTTCAATGATATTGTGATAGAGATCATAATATATCTCACTACCAGTCAGAGTAGAACCTATGGGGTCACCACACACTAGAAGTAATGACCCGATCGAATGGTTGAATCGTGATTAGGAATCACAAGTAATCAATTTTGATTGATAATAAGTTGAAGAAGGAACAAAGGGATTGATTAATTGGACTCTAAAACAAGAGTCCTACTTGAGTAGGATTCATAGAGTCCTAATTGGATTAGGACTAGAAATCCTACTTGGACTGGGATTCCTACTTGGACTGGAAATCCTATTTGGAGTAGGACTAGGATTCCTACTTGGAGTAGATTCCTATAATCCTAATTAGATTAGGGAGTTTTGAATTAAATTTGGATTCCTACTTGGAGTAGGATTCCTAGAGTCCTATCGGATTAGGACTTTCGAATTCAAATTAGAGTCCTAATTGGATTAGGACTAGAATTAAACAAGTCCTAATTGGATTAGGATTTCTTAAGTCCCAATTAATTATTAATCCAATGAATCAAGATGGCTCCTAATTAGATTAGGATTGAAGAGTTCAATTGAGTCATAGTTCATTCAAGTTCTAATTGGATTAGGACTAGGCATAGATTGAACCCAATTGATTCATGATTTGGACTAAACCAAATAGGAGCCCTAGATGCTATTTAAGAGGAGGCTTGGGGGCTGACCTAATTGATATGAGAAGCTCTCCCCTTGTGGCCGTATGCCCCTTTCTCCTCTCCTCTTGGATCAGCCGCAAGCAAGAAAGAAAAAGATCCATGGTGGTCTCCTTCTTCCTCCTCCATTTGGGATTCAACGCAAGGAAAGGAAAGGCTGCATCTAGCTTTTTGGATCTTCTTCCTTGATCCTTTCATCTTCTTCCTCCTCCCTCTAGCATTCAAGAGTTGAAAGAAAGGGGAGGGTGATCAGCCATCAAAACCAATCTCTGCAAGAGAGCTAGCACCCCCGGGGAGATTAGAGCGATTGGATCGGTCCTCTGCTTCGTATGGATACCCGTAGAGGCCGGGCACTTGAACGGCTTCAAGCGAACCTTCATCCTAAACCACGAACTTCAGTTTGCGGTGATCATCTACCTGCACAAGGTGAAGATCTGATCTTCTAATTAGATTAAAAAGTTTTTAATCCTTATCTATCTACGAACGGTTTTTTGAACAACGTTCATGCGATGAACGGTTGATCCCACGCATGCCTCTTCCGCTGCATCTGAATTTTCTAAAATTTCAGCGGCATGTCGGGGTTTTCTAACAGTGAGGACATGCCACCTGTCCCCACGGACGAAACTACGCCAGAGGAGAAAAGGTTGTATGAGAGGTGGGAGCGGTCAAACCGCTTAAGTCTTTTAACCCATACAAAATTATATCTCCAGAAAATAAGGGGCTCAATTCCTGATGCAAAGAATTCTTAACAGCAGTAGAAGAGCAATTTGTGAGTTCAAAGAAAAACCCTAGCCAGCACCTTAATCTCAAGGTTTACTTCCTTGAAGTATAATGATAATGGGTGGCATACGCGAGCACATTATGGAATTACGTGACATCGCTTCCCAATTAAAATTATTGAAAGTAGACATGTCAGAGACTTTTCTTTGTACACTTTGTTCTTAATTCTCTGGCCTATGGAAGTATGCACCATTTAAGATCTCAACCAACACACATATAGAAGAATAGACTATGAATCAACTTCTAGCCATGTGTGTTGATGAGGAGCAGAGAAATAAAACAAGAGAGGCCAAGATGTTGACCCCCTAATGGATTTTGATGAATACAAAACACTAGAGTATAATTCTCTTTATATTGACAATTTACTTGAGCATTTCAGGTGTATAACTAAGAATATTGTTAAGTATTGTCAAGGCATGCTTCCGTATTTTTTGGTGGATTATTGAAGATTTTTGAGATGAAGAAAACAGATCAGGTGGCAGCCGAGACGTCTCCGGCTTGTTCTAGAGACGTCTCTGGCACGCAGAGAAGAAGCTGGGACGTCTGGAGACGTCCCCAGCACCTGCCGAGGCGTCTCGCAGGGACGGAGTCGACTCTCTCAGAGACGGCAGAAAGGCCGATTTCAAGGATGCGCGCGAGTCGTCTCCGAAGGACGCGGAAGCCGACTCTCTCAGGGATTCCAGAGGACCTGTTTTTTCGTTGAGAAAAATGTCGGAGCCGTCTCCGACGTCGCGGAGTCATCCCCATGCATAAAGCACAAAAATCCCGAGACGTCCCCTGAGGCGTGCGAGCCGGCTCTCTCAGAAAAATAGAAAAATTAAGAAATCGGGCTGTTCTTCTTCAGAGTCGTCCCCAGAAAGCGCCGAGTCGACTCCAACATTGTCAAAAGATTTTTTATACAGCCGAGACGTCTCTCGTTCAAGCGGAGACGTCTCCGGAATGCCTGGGACAGCCGACTGACACATTTTTGCAGGTTTTGTTTGAAATCCCAACGACTCTATTTTTATTTCTAACGGATCATTGCTTGCAGAAGTATAAAAAGGAGTTTTTAGGTGCATGAAAAACACTTCTCACCAACCCAAACATAAAGGGCATTCAAGAGAGAAGAAAGAGAGAGAGTCTCAAGGGAGTTGGTGCTTTCAAGAGGAGAAATCAAGTGCATTCAAGTCTTCTTCATCTGATTTCGTGCTCATCTACTCACTCCCCACTCGGCAATCAAAGCTCCGCATTCAAGCCGACGTGATCCACATTGGAAGAACCACCATCATCCAAGCTTTCAACGGCAAAGAGGGTTCTTCCGGTTTTGTTTGTTCTTTATCGATTATTTGCTTTCATAGAAGCTTTTAAATTCTTGTAAAACACTTGAACATTGTGCTTGTTCCAGTCAAGGGACTTGGAACAAGGGTTAGGCGTCCCCAAGCCTAGTTTAAATTGGGGGATTGTAGGGTTCGTTGTTAGCCCGGGTTAAAAACAACGAGTTGGATAGTTCACTCAGAAAAACTACCGAACTGTAATCGCCGATTATAGTGGAACCAAAGGTGTTTTGGGGAGTGGATGTAGGAGCAGTGGAAGCTCCGAACCACTATAAACCTCTGTGTTTGTGATTGATTGTGTTTACCACTTTAATTTTATTTTTGCACCCACACTTGTGTGTATTGTTTAATTAGACTAAAAATTTTAAAACACCCAATTCACCCCCCTCTTGGGTGACCATTTCTGGGCAACACAAGAGAGTATTTATCTCACCTCTCATAAGGGAAAAGGACATAAAGAGGTCGGCGGTACCAGTCATCATATTCCTGTTAAGAAGAAGAAAATAAAAGTGTCAGCCAAAGTGACTGACAAAAGGCAAATAAAGTGCTTCTTCTGTAGGAAACAAGGACATTTGAAAAATGACTGCACCAGGTACAAGAAATGGCTCGAAAAGAAAGGTATTTTTCTTTCCTTATTGTGTTATGAATCAAATTTTATTGATGTACCTCATAACACATAGTGGATTGACTCTGCTGCTACTATCCATATATGTAAAACTTTGCAGAGATTGTTGAACAAAAGAATTTCAACGGAAAGTGAATGAAGCATCATAATGGGAAATAAGATGCGTTCACATGTGGAAGCTTTTGGAACGTTCAAATTGACCTTAAAGACTGGCCATATTTTGTACCTATAAAATACCTTTTATGTATCTAGATTTTCTAGAAACCTAATATCTATTTCGAAACTTGTTTCCTTTGGATATACCGTTTCATTTGGACGGTCATTTGTAAACCTTTTCTTGAATAATATTATTGTTGGTAATTGCTTGTTAGAGGATGGTTTATTCAAATTAGACCTTGATACATCCTTTGAGCTATCTCTTTTATCCCTGCAAAAATAAAGATCATTATGGATTAAAGCGTAGTATGATAAACGAAAAATTCTTTATGTTATAGCACTGAAGATTAGGTCATATCTCCATAAAAAGAATCAAGAAATTAGTAAATGATGAAATTTTACCAACTCTTGACTATGGTGATTTTGAAACTTGTTTAGACTGCATCAAGGAAAAGTAGACTAAGAAGTTTAAGAAAGATGCCATAAGAAGCACAAATTTATTGGATCTCATACATATAGATATATGTGGGCCCTTTTCGACCCCATGTTTTACTGGTCATAAATATTTTATCACCTTTATTGATGATTACTCACGCTATAGGTATCTCTACTTGTTGTATGACAAGGCTGAGGCATTAAATGCCTTTAAGCTTTTCAAAACAGAGGTAGAGTTACAACTTGAAAAAAAGATTAAAGTTGTGAGATCAAATAGAGATGGTGAATACTACGGTAGGTATACTGAAACTGGACAAGATTTAGGTCCATTTGCTCGATTTTTTCAAGAGCAAGGTATAGTTACACAATACACTATGCCTGGTACTCCTGATCAAAATGGAGTTGCAGAAAGAAGAAACCAAACATTAATGGAGATGGTAAGAAGAATGATTAGTCATTCAACTCTTCCAATTTCTCTGTGGGGTGATGCCTTAAAAACCGCTGCGTATATTCTAAACAGGGTTCCTACTAAAGCTGTCCCAAAAACACTCTATTAAGTTTGGATAGGTAGGAAACCTAGTTTAAAACATCTACACATTTGGGGGTGTCAAGCTGAGGCTAGGGTGTACAACCCACAAGAGAAAAAGTTGGACTTTAGAACCATTAGTTGTTATTTTATTGGTTATTCAGAAAAGTCCAAGGGATACAGATTTTATTGTCCTAATCATACTTTGAGGATTATGGAGACAAGAAATGCTAGATTCCTTGAAAATGACCAAATCAGTGGGAGTATAAAATCTCAAAAAATTAATTTTGAGGAAAAGCAAACTCCGTATGGTGTGCAAGATTCAAATAAGCAGCCAATGATTCCTCCACCTATCATTGATAATGATTTGGAGGAGGATGAGTCTACTATCAATGTTCAGTTGAATTTGTGCCAGTTATCACTGAGAATGTTGCTCCACCTATATAACCAGTGGATCAAGAAGCAACTTTAAGAAGGTCATCAAGGATAAGGAGATCTCCAATTCCACCACATTATATAGTATACCTTCAAGAAAGCGATTATGACATCGAGAATATAGTTGATCCAATAAATTTCTCACAAGCCATAAATTTAGTATATTCCTCCAAATAGCTAGATGCTATGAAAGATGAGAGATTCTATGGCTAAAAATAATGTTTGGAATCTAGTTGAACTACCTCCTGTTGCTACTGCAGTACGCTGCAAATGGATTTTTAAAACCAAAAGAGACTCCAAGGGTAAGGTAGAGCGACATAAGGCCAGACTTGTTGCCAAACGATTTACTCAAAAGGAGGGTATTGATTATCATGAGACCTTCTCTCCAGTTTCAAAGAAGGACTCTTTAAGGATAATTATGGCTTTGGTGGCTCATTTTGACTTAGAGCTGCACCAAATGGATGTGAAAACTGAATTTCTTAATGGAGATTTAGAAGAAGAAGTTTACATGAAACAACCTGAAAGTTTTATTTCAGAAGGTCAGAGTCAAAAAGTTTGCAAGCTAAATAAGTCTATATATGGACTCAAGCAATCATCCCGACAGTGGTATCTTAAGTTCAATAACGTCATTTCTACATTTAGCTTTGTAGAAAACGTTGTTGATAGATGTATTTATCTTAAGATCAGTAGGAATCGATTTATTTTTCTAGTCCTATATGTAGATGAAATTTTGCTTGCTAGTAGTGATTTGGCATTGCTTAGGGAGACTAAGCAATTTCTCTCTAGTAATTTTGATATGAAGGATATAGGTGAAGCCTCATATGTCATCGGCATTGAGGTTCATAGAGATAGATCTAAGGGAAAAGTTTGTCTATCTCAAAAAGCCTACATTAGGAAAATGTTGGAGAGATTTGGTATGAAAAATTCTAAATCAAGCCCAGTGCCTATTACTAAAGGCGAAAAGTTGAGCCAATCACAATCTCTGAGAAATGACATTGAAAGGGAACATATGAAAGCATTTCCATATGCTTCACTAATTGGGACTTTAATGTATGCTCAAGTCTGTACCAGACCTGATATAGCATATGTTGTGGGATTACTGGGGAGATTTCAAGCTAATCTAGGAATGGAACATTGGAAAGCTGCAAAGAAAGTATTGAGATATCTTCAAGGGACTCAAGATCATATGCTCACATACAACAAATCCGATCTCTTGGAGATAGTTGGATACTCAGACTCAGACTTTGCGGAATGTCCAGATAGTAGAAAGTCAACATCAGGTTATATCTTTCTATTAACTGGTGGTGCAGTCTCGTGGAAGAGTTCGAAGCAAAAGATGACAACTGCTTTAACAATGGAAGCTGAGTTATTAGCATGCTATGATGCAGTTACACAGGCTATTTAGTTGAGGAACTTTATCATGGGCCTACAGATCGTGGACACTATTTCAAGGCCCATAAAGTTATATTGTGATAATTTAGCAACAGTTTCCTTAATAAAAAATAACAAGATATCCAATAAAAAGAAGCACATAGAGGTGAAATATCTTGTTATAAAGAAAAAATGTGATGACCATAAAGTTTCAGTTCAATACATCAATACTGTGTTTATGTTGGCAGATCCTTTGACCAAAGCAATAGCTCCAGGATTGCATAAGGACCATGTCGGTCAAATGGGCCTTTCTGTATAAATTAATTGATGTATTATTGTAAACATTTTAGATGGTTGTAAATCACATTTGTTGTATTTTCTGCTTTAATGAATTCATGTGGTTTATGCATACTATGGTAGCAGAAATTGTTACCAAAGAATGGATTTCATCAGAAGTTCATTCATAAGGGTTTGGTTATGATGGTTTAGTAATATAGTAATCATGGAAGGTTATACGTCAATCAAATAGGTATTATTTTCGCCATGGTTCGTATTATTATTCTCAAAGTAGTCAAACATAAAGTTTGCCCAAATTGATATCAGAATAGAAAGAATACGCGTATAAAGATTATAAAATTCAAATGCTAAGAATATTTCACTTATCAATGTGGTCCAAGTGGGAAAATTGGGATCCCGTCAAGTTGTGGCCCACATTGACAAATGGCGTCAATATGGTCCAAGTGGGAGAATATTGGATCCCGTTTAATTACACCTTGATTCCATTTAATTAGAACCCACATCTTGACAAGTGTCACTTGTAAATCCTGATAATCACAAGGGCATTGAGGTAATTTCACAGTAGTAAAAGGTTACCTTGATGAGGGGTGACTCTTCACGAGGGTAACCACCTGCAGCGTTTGGTCCCTGGAGAGGGCTATAAATAGCCTGTTATACCCCTTCTCTAATACACACATTAGGAGCTCTCTCTCTAGAAGATCTCTCGCTAATCTCTGTCCAGATCAGAGCAAGTCTCGGTTGATCGCTGCTGCGGATTAGATTGCACGCATCTCAGAGTTTAATTCAAGATGGATTTAGCGAGTCAAGGTATGGTTTATGATTCATTAATATTAATCATTCCATCAATTAAGTCCAAAAAATCTCAAGTTATTGATACCAAAAAATCATAGTTAATAAGCAATACATAATCTACAAGTAATGATACTTGGAAGTTGTTCCTTTTCGAGAATTCGGAATGAAAAGTTTGTTAAACATTGTTTGCTACTCCTAGAAATAAAATAATTAAAGCTTTAAAGAGAACTCCTGAAGGCTACCGGCCGTGTGCCGTATTTTGCCCACTATTTTACTTCTCTAAAGCGTTGTCTTCACTTCTGGTTCACCACCCCATCTCTTTATCCTTATCCCAGCCATTGAAGCCTGCGATGCAATATCATTTTTCATGATACGTATAGCTGGTAAACATGAGATTCTACAAAACCTGATATCTTAGTGAGAAATGGTAATGAAATATGAGCATAAATAGAACAATTTAATGATTACTTTGTATTAATTGTGCAAGAAACCAGACATTGCTGGCTTAGAGGGCCAAACTAAATCACCTAGGTTTGAATAAACTTTATGAGTTTTTTTTCTTCTTATTACTGGATCTGCTACTAGGATAAGATCTCAAATTGCATATTTCTTGGCAGGATGTTAAAGAACACCCGTTGTGTGAATACTTTTTTAAGTATTGATAATACAAAAAAACATATAACCTATATACCTCTTTGTTCCAATTTGTCCGATGAGTCATCCAGAATAGGATTAGTGTTTGTACCATAGTGCCTGATAACATTCCATACCAAATGCCCTGAAATTGAAGTTAATCAAAGGCAAAAATAAGAAAATACAGGTATATGCCTCAAAATTAAAGTGATGTGAATAAGGTATAAATATGGAAACTCTTTGGGGTAACAATCATTAGTTTTCTTTAATGTCTCAGAAACTTTGAGCTAGAGGCTCAACCGTGCACATAGTTAATATGTTCAATCTTGAAATCTACTAATGCTGATTGTGACAGCTAATAGCCATTTGCATCAATCAGAGCAAGAGAAGAGTACTTACCCGAACTCCCATTTCAAGCTTATAACCCATCATAAGGCCTAGGGGAATACCAAATATATAATAGCAACCAATGTTCACATATGCAACCAACGCTTGCCATCCTGCTCCAATGGCCACACCTGTTATGATCGGTCATTGCTATCATTAGGTAATTATATGAATATTTTTTAATGAATAAAGGAAAACATGGATGATATCTACATAAGAAACTCAACAAATTTGCGAATACTATGTTTTAAAACAAATGTTCATTAGAGAACTACATGGTTTGAACAGTTTTATAAATAGCTCAATCTGATAGTAAAGAGATTAATCAATATGTCAAGAAATGAGTTAGATTGTCAAAGTTTAGTACAAGAAATAGTCTCATGCACAATAAGTTTGCAAGAGACAAAGGTGCACCCATGTGATGCAAAGAAAAGGTCAATAATATTGGTTTTGACATAGGCTAGATAATCTTGTTAGGTACTTGTTTGAAGCTCTTTTAACGTATCACATCTATCATGCAGTCTCATCAGTTAACCATTTATATCTTGCTTGATGACCAACTGCTACAATACTTATTTATTAATGCAAATATAGCAGCCCAATGAAAAAACCCTTCAAGATCTCTTGGGATAGTTTGTATGACGTTATTTTGTTCCCAAAACACATTTCACTACAATTCAATCATTACCGATCCTAGTATTTCTAAAGCCATTTATCTATATTCAGATCTTTGAAGGACAACTGCTAGCAACCATTAACTTTCTATCTAAGCAAACCTCCCATGTATTTGCACGTTCATCTATATCCCCATCAATATATTTTTACTACCAGATAATATTGTTTAACCAATTCACCATGTCATTTTAATCCATTTTGTTCAGCAAAGCTCTCCAACATTTGCTTGTTAGTGACTATAACATCTTGGTCCTCTTGGATTTGATAAGATTAGAATAAAGCTGGAAAATCAGTTTTGTGCGTCATATGAATATCTTTTTATTTCACTCTTACATATATGTACTAAAATTCTTCATCCCAAATAAAATAAGATAAAAAGATTAATTTGGAGTTTCCTTGTATTTTAATTTTCTTTTGATGAATGATTTTCCTAGTTGGATATTACCTGCATATCAAAGTACAAAAAACATGAAGATCAAAACAGCGATTTGCAATTTGCTTTTGAAGATTTTAGCAATAAAATTCATTGAAAAAGGGTTATGAGGCTACCTACATGAGTGGCATCAGATATGACATAACAAAGTGTAATACTGTAAATTCAATCTTCTACTGCTTACTTTAAATAACTAACAGTGTAATAATCTGATCTAGGAGAATCATATTATTTTCAATCCATTAGTATACATCATTCGTATTCAGATCTGGTCCAAAAGCAAGGTAGCACATCAATCCCTTTATCACTAGTGCATATTTCGGAAACCTTTACTTTATTACACGACATCTGATTTTGACATCCTAGGTATCAATTAGTGACCTCAATAAGCAACATGACAGCATCAATTCTGCAAACCTGTTGGTGCTATTTTCATCACAATTGGGTTAGATTGTTGTCGTAAAATGCTTATCAAAGCTCAACTCATTATACATTTTTAAGTTTGATGGGAACACAGTTCCTAATTTAGAAGGGATTCAAGGATAGTACAAAAATGAAAGTGGACAAAAATGTCATCTAGCTACCCTAGCCGATTTCACCTAAAAGCGCACCCTTTTACTGCATATAGTAAATCTATCCTTCTATTTATACCTACTGGATTGAATCTTCTAGGAAAGGTGCTGCACTTGCTTTGCAATTTCCTAGAAATCTCACTTCATACAATCGCATACCCCGAATTTTCCTAAAGTGTCACTTCTTTTCACCCATATCCTTTCACACACTCACTCCCAATGTGGATGTCTAAAATATGTAGTTGAACCAATCTTTGTTAACTAAAAGAGAATCTGACTCTAGTTAGGACTGAATAAATATGGTATATAACAAAGGCTATTAGCATCCATGTCGAGCTGCTCCAAAATTTTTATAAAGATGGATGAAACTTACAGTTTCTTAACCTTCTTCGATTTTTTTATTTTTTTCAGATGGTTGATAGAGATTCTATGTGAACTAAATGACTTGCAGCCAATTATTTTGATTATGGACTACCAATTTTTTTCAAGATGCTTTGTTCTATTCTTGGTTCAAGACAACCATAGTTTGCGCTTTGTAAAGGTAGAGGTGACCCTACCATCACTTTGCTATCCATTTCTATATCAATTTGTTAAATTCTATTGGATCTCTACAGTGTTATTTGAACAGGGGCTCGCCACCTAATGAATTGCATACCGCTAAATATTTCTACCAAGGACTTATCAATTTACCTTGCATATAAGGTTCCTAATTATGTTGTGTCAAGTGTATAGGTATACATACATATAAATACATATATTATGTATGTATAGGTATGTATCTATATATTATAATTTTTTGACATGTTAATGCAAGATCAATGATGCTAGAACCTATACCTTTCAACCAGTGTAAGATTAGTTTCAATTTTCTTACCATTACATTGGTGACAAATATCATGTTGAGATTTATTAATATCTATCATTATGATAACAAAAAATCCGTTATATTGCCTAAATTTCTCTAGCGATCAATGTTATCATCCAATGGTTAAAATTTTCCTCCAGCAACTCTTAACTTTCTTTATCTTATTTTAACACACTTGGGCAAAGAAAATGCATTAATCAATAAGTTTTACAACTCCATAAGATTATCATTGTCAACAAATTATGTCTAGTCAAGGAGACTAGTTTTATCATCCATCCATAAATTCTTCCTAAACTTGATGTACTTAAATAAGTGTCAAGTAAAGGCATTATTTTAAGATCTCAATAATGTCTTGTTTTATGCTCAAAAAAATGTTTTTTTCAATCATGAACTTGCTTAATTCTTTGATTATGCTAACCACATTATTAATACTATAAGTACTTAACCAATTCTTACCAATTATTTTCAGATTTGCTGCAAGAAAATTTTTTGAGTGAATAACTAAATAAATTTATTGAAGATATACTTAGATAAGGAAAATGGAATTTAGTATACATCATAGGCTATAAAGAATTTGACAAGCAAAACATTGACCACAGGGGTTGCAAAAAACTCATAATAGTTATGCAAGAGGTTAAAAAATTCTAGAGCTTGCAATATATCTTATGCAACAATGTTATAGTTTAATACAGCCAACTGAGCATTGTTTTGGAAATGCTTAAATAGAGCAACATAATAGTAATATATGGGCATCTGATAAAAAGTAGTAGATCAAAATCTAGTCGCTTCCAAAAACAATCGTTAGTATAAGAAAATCAAGAAGAAATATTATGATGTCTACACACACTAGGGGAGTTAATCGGGTCAGGAAGGATTTGATATGGATCAAGTCAGATATAAGATAGATCAGATATCTATCAACCCAAACCCGGCTTATCTATTAAACGGCTCAAAAATCAGGACTTAAACCTGACCATTTTATTAAACAATTAACCTAATCCAACTTACAATGGATCGAATCAAGTTAAATGGTTTAGATGGTTAAGCATTGGCAACCCTGACACACACATATTAGAAGGTCTTATACTCAAATTGAATACTCGAATAAGTCGTTTAAATATGCAAATTCCAGTTTTATATCCTAACCAAATCTAAAGGTAGTTATTTTTTAGTGTAAGATTTGAATTTATCACTAAAAAGTGAATTACTATGTGTTAGAAATATTTTTTCTGTTACTTATTACATTTTGATGATCAAAAATAGTTGGAGACATATGAAAAAGCAAACTCTACATTTTGATTATTATATTTTATTTCCTTTTAGTCCATGGCATTAATCAAGTCAAAGTAAAGCAATTTTGATAATTTACATTTCTCTAGTTTTTCTATTAACAATATTTATCTTGCAATGATTATAATAGTGATGTTAAAATTTGATCATTCAAATGGAATCATGATAGAAGATGAATATACTGATAAATTTTAATGATGATAGATTAGTGTTCCATGCACATAGAAAGAATTTCACTTATATTCTTTTTTCCTCACCTTCGTCACCAATGGGCATTGCACTTGCCTTACAACTTATCTAGAACTTGAATATTTATTTATAAACTCAAACACTACTGAGGGCTTTTCATGTTCCTAGCAAACTGTTCACTTGATTGAACATAGTTTAAAAAAAGTGTCAAGTAATTTTATGATTACTGTGAACATGTTGTACATCCTACTTACTTCTCATATTTTTGGATTTTGGTATGTTTATGGATATGGTTCATACTATCTTTCAAAGATGCTTTTATTGCAAAGTCTAAGGTTAATATTAGTAAAAACTTGATGGCATAAGCATAAGAAATTGTCACATAATTTGCAAGTAAAAGGAAGCTAAGAAATTTTGCAATTGAGAAAGTGAGATAAATACCTGAGAGAACGGGTTGAACATTATTGACTACAATAGATATTGCAAGCAATGGAGTGAGAGCATAAACCACTCTTTTCACATCATTACTATTTGTAAATGCAGATGGATATTGCTTCCTTGTAATTATCAAAATAAGAGAAAGGAGAACACCTATTGAGAATGAAGTTATAACAACTACAACAACAGAAAACTTTGCTGTCCTTGGATGACCTGCCCCAAGTTCATTAGACACCCTAACACTGCAAAAGAAAAAAAAAATTATCTGCATAATTAAATTAATCATAAATTTTATAAAATAATTTGATTTACAAATCATAGTTAGATTCAAGCCTTGTTGCCGCATTAGCTCCCATAGCAACCATAATTGTCCATCCAAGAATATTCATACTGTTAACAAACAAAAGTTTCAAATAATTTAAAATTAGGTAAGTCAATTTGATATCATGGTAAACAATTCAAAAACTTTGTTTTCAACTATTATTTTAAACTTAGATATAGAAACCTTTGATAAATTAGATATAGAAACCTTTGATAAATTGAACATAAATTTCTTAAAAGAAGTCCACGCATACACCATTATAGAAAATGTAACAAATATTAGAGGTTGATAATAGCAACATGTTGAAGCTTATTTAGCCTTAAGTTTTTGTTCGTTCCTTTTATTGTTTATGTAAGGAAAAAATAAAGTTTTGGTAAAACAATTGGTGAACCTTTTTTTTCTCTTCATTCTTCTCCTTTCATTTTTACCCTTCTATTCTTTTTATTCTTTAGAATGTCCTTTCCTGCTATTATTTTCCTCTATAAAAATTATGGATATATCACAACATTTATAGCTCAACAAGGTTATTTTCTCTATTAAAGAAAAGAAATAGAGTTATTCATCTTAGCAAAGTAAAATTGGATATCCAAGCATCTCATATGATGTATGTTTATAAAAAAAAGTTTTGTGACATTTTTTTGGTTATTGCACCTCTTAACAAGAGTTATAGGCATTGCATAATTTAAGAACAAAGTAAACATGTATCAATTAAGATGGTAGGCCATGTATAACAAACTTATGAAGAGGCTCTAATAAAAAGTACTTTAAGTTGGGTTGAAGGATATATAAAATAGAGAGAAAGGACTAAGTTAGCCTAGATGGAGGTTATGAAAATAATATGGATAGGGTTGAATAACATATGATAATTGTTATGGGGGAATTGAGCCGCCATGCCCCACGTGATCGGCACGCGTATCCAGGAAAGCTACAGCTGCCCTATGATCCAGCACTCCGACCCCGAGTCGGACCTCCTCGGCTCCGCAGCCCGACCCCGGGTCGGCTGCCCTATGATCCAGCACTCCGACCCCGAGTCGGACCTCCTCGGCTCCGCAGCCCGACCCCGGGTCGGCTGCCCTATGATCCAGCACTCCGACCCCGAGTCGGACCTCCTCGGCTCCGCAGCCCGACCCCGGGTCGGCTGCCCTATGATCCAGCACTCCGACCCCGAGTCGGACCTCCTCGGCTCCGCAGCCCGACCCCGGGTCGGCTGCCCTATGATCCAGCACTCCGACCCCGAGTCAGACCTCCTCGGCTCCGCAGCCCGACCCCGGGTCGGCTGCCCTATGATCCAGCATTCCGACCCCGAATCGGAGATCTTTTGATAACGACAGGCTATTCTCCAGAGGCACGCCGCGGCCTCCTGCTCCACTACTCCCTGCAACGGCTGTACCCGATGCTGCCCACGATCTCCTGTATCGACCGTACAAAGCGGAGCTCCACTACGCCCTGCCATGACCGTACCCGGCGCTGCTCCACGACGCCCCGTAACGGCCATGTCAGTGGCCATTCTATCGTGCCCCACGACGACAAACCCCCCTGAGAGACCTCCCAGCCAGGCATATATGCGGCTGGGGGGAGAAGGGGGGGGTAAGCAATACCTCCCAGAGCACTCTCTCCCACTTGTGATTATCATCTCTCCTCCTCCAATCTCCTCTGACTTGACCGTCGGAGGGCCATCACCACCCTGGTGGTGGTGCAAGGCTTGTTTGCAGGTTCCTTGGCGGAAGGTGGAGCGCAACCAGCACCAACCAAGACAACTCAGGCGGAACCCCGTTCACACCGTCGTGTCAATCGTTCTCGGTTTGGACCACCAGCAACAGTTGGCGCTAGAAGGAGGGCCCGAATCTCAGAACGGTCGTAATGGCACGGCGAGGTGGTCGCGGAGCTTCCAATGCTTCCGGTCGCGGAGCCTCTCGCGCCTCTGGCCGGGAGGCTGCTGCGTCCCCAACACACTCTCAGCAGCATTCCACCGCTTCTCCTCCCATTCAGACGGTCGAACCTGCTCAGTTCGACCAGCTAGCCCAGCAGGTTCGCACCCTCGCGGAGGCAGTGCAGAATCTGCAGGGTGTGATCTCTCGGGTGCCGCAGCGGGCTCAGGAGCCGCTGCTCCCCGAGCACTCGCCTCTTCCTCACAACCCGCGCTCCTTCCTCTCCCATGGAGAGGAGCGCCGGCGCGGGGAGGATTCTCGAGTGCGGTCCATTCTGCCAGGACCTTCTCATCGGAGCTGCGCGGGGTACGAGAGGCGGACCCGGGCGCGTTCTCAGACACCCCAGTCCTCGAGGGGCCCGCACTCCAGTCGGTCCCCCTCGCGCCGCTCCTTGTCTCCCACCCACCGGTCGCGCTCCCTGGACCGGCGGGTGGACGATCTCCACAGACAGCTCCAGGTCCTGAAGGGCCACTCCAAAGATCCCTTCGCCGACTTGGAAATCTCCTCCCAGCCGGCGCTTGCCTCAAGGATCCTGCGAACCCTAAACCCGCCGGGGTTCAAAATGCCGGCGATCGAACCCTACGACGGGGCGGCGGACCCACGGGACCACGTGGAGAGTTTCAGGACTCTTATGCTCCTCCATGGAGCATCGGATCCTCTCCTCTGCAAGGCCTTCCCGGCGACCCTCCGCGGCCCGGCAAGGGCGTGGTTCGCCGGCCTGGAGGCTAATTCCATCCAGTCCTTCCACCAGTTCACCCGTCTCTTCATCAGCCATTTCGCCGTCAGTAGCCGGCGAAGACTGGTCTCCGACTCCCTCTTCGATGTCCGGCAGAACGAGGGAGAGAGCCTGCGGGATTATCTCACCCGCTTCAACAAGGCAACACTGGAGGTCCGGAATTTGAGCCAGGAGGTGGCTCTCTCAGCCCTGAAGCGAGGCTTCCGGAAGGGCAGACTCACCTTCTCCCTGGACAAACGTCTGCCGCGGAGCTTCCCGGAGCTGTTGTCTCGGGCAAACCAGTATGCAGACGCCGAGGAGGCAGCTTCCCACCGGAACAAGGAGGCCGCCGAAGCCCCTCTAAAGCCCGGGAAGAAAAGGCGAAAAGAGGCACCCCAGAGGAGGAGCCCGACGCCTCAACGCCGGCGCAGAAGCCCGTCACCAGCAAGGAACCACGGCGCCACACGCCCTCGTTCTCCGCACCGACGCTTCAACCGGTACACCCCACTCCTGGCCCCCCGGGCCCAGATCCTCATGGAGGTCAAGGGGCGGGAGGACCTCCCGGTCCCGAGGCAGATGAAGAAGATCCCTGGGAGGAAGCCTTCTCGGGCGTACTGTGAGTACCACCGAGACCACGGCCACGATACCGAAGACTGCTTCCAGCTTCGGGACGAGATCGAGGCTCTCATTCGCCGAGGACGTCTCGGTCGATATGTAAACGACCGACGTCCCCCCGCAGACCCGCGTCCAGCCGACCCGGCCCCTCAGGAGCCTCGGGAGCAGAATCGACCCGTTGCGGGAGTGATCCACACCATCACTGGGGGCTGCTCTCGGCCCGTGAGGAACGCAGGGGGCTCGGCGGAAGTATCAGGAGTGGCCGTCGCGAAGAGGCAGCGGGTCGGAAATGTAATCACTTTTTGTGATGAAGATGTAAAGGGGGTTCAGACTCCCCACGATGACGCCATGGTGATCTCTCTCACTATGGCGGACTATGATGTAAGGCGTGTTCTTGTGGATAGTGGAAGCTCAGCTGATATTTTGTATTACGAGGCCTTCCAAAAGATGGGCTTTCCCCGACAATTGTTGCACAAAACATCCACCCCCCTCATAGGATTCACTGGAGACGCTATCTCGGCCGAAGGTGTCATCGAGCTGCCTGTGACTGCGGGCATTGCACCCGCAGAAGCCACGGTGCGGCTCGGGTTCTTGGTCGTCCGTGTCCCCTCGGCCTACAACGCTATCCTCGGACGACCCGGACTGAACGCCCTTCGCGCGGTGGTTTCTACCTACCATTTGCTCATGCGGTTCCCCACAGCGGCCGGGATTGGAGAGGTCCGAGGTGACCAGCCGACCGCACGGCAGTGTTTTCTAGCAACTCTCAAAGGGAAGAAGCCCATGGAGGCCCTAAGCGTCGAGTCACTTGACGCCAGAGACGAAGTGGCCTTGCGGCACGGGGAGCCGGCCGAGGGCGTAATCGAAGTTCCCCTCGAAGAAGGCCGCCCGGACCGCACGGTCCGGGTCGGTGCCAACCTCGACTTGGAAGCTCGGCTCCGGTTAGTGGAATTCCTCCGAGCCAATGCAGATGTGTTTGCCTGGTCGGCGGCCGATGTACCTGGGATCGACCCGGAGGTCGTTTCTCACGCCCTCAACGTCGACCCGACCCACCGACCGGTAAAGCAAA
The DNA here is from genome assembly GCF_009389715.1 of Phoenix dactylifera. NCBI lineage: Eukaryota > Viridiplantae > Streptophyta > Magnoliopsida > Arecales > Arecaceae > Phoenix > Phoenix dactylifera. The sequence goes on from NW_024069747.1 coordinate 21,476, forward strand.
AGAAGAGACACTGTGCCCCGGATCGGATCAGGGTGGTCGACCAGGAGGTAGACAAACTCTTGGAGGCAGGTTTCATAAGAGAGGTGAGCTACCCCGAGTGGCTGGCAAACGTCGTACTTGTCCGGAAGGCGAGCGGAAAGTGGAGGATGTGCGTCGACTACACCGACCTGAACAAGGCGTGCCCCAAGGATAGCTTTCCGCTTCCACGGATAGACCAACTGGTCGACGCGACTTCCGGATATCAGCTACTGTCTTTTATGGACGCCTTCTCCGGCTACAACCAAATAATGATGGCTCCACAGGACGAGGAGAAAACTGCCTTCATAACAGACCGGGGGCTGTACTGTTACAAGGTAATGCCCTTCGGTCTGAAGAACGCTGGCGCCACTTACCAGCGCCTCGTCAATAAAATCTTCAAGGAGCAGATCGGCCGGAATATGGAGGTGTACGTGGACGATATGCTGGTAAAAAGCCGCCATGCAGACCAGCACATTGCAGATCTGGAGGAGACTTTCACCACCTTGCGAAAGTTTCGCATGAAGCTAAACCCAGCGAAGTGCGCTTTTGGTGCTTCGGCCGGGAGGTTCCTCGGTTTCATTGTCAACCAGCGCGGGATCGAGGCCAACCCGGACAAGATCAAAGCCATCCGAGATATGTCCCCTCCGACCAAAGTGAAGGAGGTTCAGGAGCTCGCTGGAAGGGTCGCCGCGCTCGGACGATTTGTGGCAAAGTCGGCCGAACGCTGCCAACCATCCTCCAAGGTATCAAAGCGCGGATCGGCCGGACGGGGCAAGCTTGGGTCGAGGAACTCGAGAATGTCCTTTGGGCGTATCGGACCACACAACGGACTCCTACTGGAGAGACGCCTTTCAGCCTAACCTATGGCACGGAAGCCGTTGCCCCCGTGGAGCTCGGACTCCCCTCGCCTCGGGTGGCCGCGCACCGACCCGAGGCCAATTCAGAGCAACTCCGAGGGAACTTGGATCTCTTGGAAGAGGCAAGGGAAATGGCTCAGGTACGGATGGCAATGTATCAGCAGAGGGTGGCCCGATATTACAACTCCAAAGTCCGACCGAAGCTTTTCAGAATTGGAGATCTGGTGCTGAGGCGAGCTAAGGCATCTCAACCTACGGAAGGTGGGAAGCTAGCGCCAAATTGGGAAGGCCCGTATAAAGTTCGTTGGGTAAACCGACCTGGCTCCTACCAGTTGGAAGCCCTAGATGGCCGAGAAATTCCAAGGGGCTGGAATTCCGCTAACCTACGGATGTATTACCAGTAGAACAACAAGGCCAGAAAGACAATTTAAAAAGGTGCAATACTTTTCATTTCAATAATTTCTGGTTACAGTGGCGTGCTCGTGTGATTACAAGGAATTCCCAGAGGGGAATTAGGGAGTAAAGAAAGTAAAGAAGAGGTGGGGACCCAAACCCTCAACCCAGGGCGGCTGCAGTCCCACCAGAAGTGGGTGCTTCTAACCGGAGGCGCCATCCAGCACCTCACCAAAAAGAGGAGGAGCCGCCGCAGAAGAAGCTCCCGCTGCCCCCAGGGGAACGCCGCCTCCAAAGGATATTCCCATCTTCCCCAGTGGTAGGAAAGAGAAGGGATTCGAGGGGGAAGAGTATATGGAGGCGCGGTCCCGGATTGAGCGTCCGGCGCAGAGCTCAACCGGGAGGCTGAACTTCAAGGAGGGGAGATGTGATCCCGGATGAAACGCCTAGAGCGGAGTTCCGCCGGGGAGACCCTCCTTGTTGATCCCAGATGAAACGGCTAGTTGGCTGAAGTTGTAAGGGGAGCGCCTCCCCTTTCCTTCGACAGGAGTCTCTCAGTCATATGCCAAGGAGGAGGTCCGCGATCCATGGCAACCTGCAGCTCCGGCTTAGCAAATTCCATCGTACCTGCACCTGTATTTGTAGCCAAGCTGCGGCCCCCTGGTAGTTCCGATACGGGTGGCTCCAATAAATGCAGGCGCACTGAATCCGGAGCCGTACCGGCTCCCGAGGCGTATCTCCCCGCGATTTCCTAAGCGTCATTCTCCTTGAATCGCATTCTTTGTGCAGGACGATCCGGGTGACGTATACCCCTAGGTCCACGTGTCTCGGCTCGCGCCCAGGCCGCATCCTCCTCGAAGAACCCGCGTATCGCGGCCGCTCAACTAACACTCCTCACCAGCAGCAACTGGCGATCCGATTTCCCAGGTAACGCATTAATTAGCGTTTAATACCCTTCTCGTGTTCCCCCCAGGCAACGCTTGGAGGAGAGGAGAAACACGGTCGCGGCTGGGCACAGAGAAACCCCGATGGGCGGCGAGCGACAAGTGGCCGACCAACGAGTGGAATGTCCCGAGGCTCGGCCCTCGGATGCCTGGCTAACCCGATGATCATCCCGGGAGCAGACTAGCCGGAAGCCCCGACCGGTCGCCTCGGCTTGCGCCAGCCTAGGCCGACCAACGAGTGGAATCTCCCGAGGCTCGGCCCTCGGATGCCTGGCTAACCCGATGATCATCCCGGGAGCAGACTAGCCGGAAGCCCCGACCGGTCGCCTCGGCTTGCGCCAGCCTAGGCCGACCAACGAGTGGAATCTCCCGAGGCTCGGCCCTCGGATGCCTGGCTAACCCGATGATCATCCCGGGAGCAGACTAGCCGGAAGCCCCGACCGGTCGCCTCGGCTTGCGCCAGCCTAGGCCGACCAACGAGTGGAATCTCCCGAGGCTCGGCCCTCGGATGCCTGGCTAACCCGATGATCATCCCGGGAGCAGACTAGCCGGAAGCCCCGACCGGTCGCCTCGGCTTGCGCCAGCCTAGGCCGACCAACGAGTGGAATCTCCCGAGGCTCGGCCCTCGGATGCCTGGCTAACCCGATGATCATCCCGGGAGCAGACTAGCCGGAAGCCCCGACCGGTCGCCTCGGCTTGCGCCAGCCTAGGCCGACCAACGAGTGGAATTTCCCTGAGGCTTGACAACCCTCAGATGCCTGGCTAACCCGATGATCATCCCGGGAGCAGACTAGCCGGAAGCCCCGACCGGTCGCCTCGGCTTGCGCCAGCCTAGGCCGACCAACGAGTGGAATTTTTCTGAGGCTTGACAACCCTCAGATGCCTGGCTAACCCGATGATCATCCCGGGAGCAGACTAGCCGGAAACCCCGACCGGTCGCCTCGGCTTGCGCCAGCCTTGGCCGACCAACGAGCGGAATTTCCCTGAGGCTTGACAACCCTCAGATGCCTGGCTAACCCGATGATCATCCCGGGAGCAGACTAGCCGGAAGCCCCGACCGGTCGCCTCGGCTTGCGCCAGCCTTGGCCGACCAACGAGCGGAATTTCCCTGAGGCTTGACAACCCTCAGATGCCTGGCTAACCCGATGATCATCCCGGGAGCAGACTAGCCGGAAGCCCCGACCGGTCGCCTCGGCTTGCGCCAGCCTTGGCCGACCAACGAGTGGAATCTCCCGAGGCTCGGGCCTCGGATGCCTGGCTAACCCGATGATCATCCCGGGAGCAGACTAGCCGGAAGCCCCGACCGGTCGCTTCGGCTTGCGCCAGCCTTGGTCGACCAGCGAGCGGAAGAATTTCCTGAGGCCTAACCCTCGGATGCCTGGCTTAGCGCCGGAAGAATTTCCTGAGGCCTAACCCTCGGATGCCTGGCCTAGCGCCGGAAGAATTCCCTGAGGACTAACCCTCGGATGCCTGGCCTAGCGCCGGAAGAGTTGCCTGAGGCCTAACCCTCGGATGCCTGGCTCAGCGCCGGAAGAGTTTCCTGAGGCCTAACCCTCGGATGCCTGGCTTAGCGCCGGAAGAATTTCCTGAGGCCTAACCCTCGGATGCCTGGCTTAGCGCCGGAAGAGTTTCCTGAGGCCTAACCCTCGGATGCCTGGCCTAGCGCCGGAAGAGTTTCCTGAGGCCTAACCCTCGGATGCCTGGCTCAGCGCCGGAAGAGTTTCCTGAGGCCTAACCCTCGGATGCCTGGCTTAGCGCCGGAAGAATTTCCTGAGGCCTAACCCTCGGATGCCTGGCTTAGCGCCGGAAGAGTTTTCTGAGGCCTAACCCTCGGATGCCTGGCTTAGCGCCGGAAGAATTTCCTGAGGCCTAACCCTCGGATGCCTGGCTCAGCGCCGGAAGAATTTCCTGAGGCCTAACCCTCGGATGCCTGGCTTAGCGCCGGAAGAATTTCCTGAGGCCTAACCCTCGGATGCCTGGCTTAGCGCCGGAAGAATTTCCTGAGGCCTAACCCTCGGATGCCTGGCTTAACGCCGGAAGAGTTTCCTGAGGCCTAACCCTCGGATGCCTGGCTTAGCGCCGGAAGAATTTCCTGAGGCCTAACCCTCGGATGCCTGGCTTAGCGCCGGAAGAATTTCCTGAGGCCTAACCCTCGGATGCCTGGCTTAACGCCGGAAGAGTTTCCTGAGGTTTAACCCTCGGATGCCTGGCCTAGCGCCGGAAGAACTTCGGGAATCAAAAGTCAGCAAGAAGCAACCAAGAGCTAAAAAAAAAAAAAAAAAAGAGGACGAGGGCGAGATGAAGAAATATTCAACGTGCATTAATTTTCAGGGCCGAGGCCCATACAATTGGGCAAAACGCCGACATACAAAAATAAAAAAGACAATGGAAGGTACAAGAGGTCAGCTTGGAGGAACTCCCGGGTCGGGAACGCCGGGCTCGTCCGCGGGAGGTAGGGAAGCAGCAGGAGAACCAGCAGGCGATGGCGCCGGAGAGGAGTCCAGGAGGGAGATCTCGCTCAGGTCAACTTCGGGATACTTAGCCGACACCCTTGCCAGGCCCTCCTCGAAGCCCAAGGTGAAGGCTTCGGCCCCCGCGTCCGACGCGTCATGGACAAACTCGTCAGACTGGCGATAGGTCCGCACTGCCTCCGACATATCATGGGCGAACTCGGCGGACTGGCGATAAGCCTCTACCGCCTGACGCCCGATTTCCGCCCTCTTCTCGGCCAGCTCCGCCTCAGCTCGCTCCATAATCTGAGCCTTGGCCTCCAAGACCTTCGCCACAATCCGGCCTTCGGCCTCAGAGGAGACCCTCAGCAGATCAACCTGAGCCTCTTTATGCTTCGCCTCGGTAGCAACCCGAGCGGCCTCGGCTTCCTTCAGGCGCGAACGGAGCTCTTGGACGTCCGTGCATGACTTCTCCAGGGCCGACTCCAGTTCGCCTAGTTTGGCTTCAAAAGAGCGGATTCGGTCGCAGGCGTTGTCGGCAGACCGCTGGGCCTTCTCCCACCGCTCTCGATAGTCCGCGATCTTCCGGGACCGCTTTTCAGCCCGTTCCTCCGCCTTCTTGACCCTGCTTTCGAGGCCCGAGGCAGCTTTGAGTTGCTCCCGAGCCTCTGACAGTTGCTCCTCCAGGGCGGCGAAGCCGAGTGCCCGCTCTTCGGCCTCCCGGAGCCTCGCCTCGAGGTCCCCGGTCGTCCTGCCTGCCGCAGCCCGGCCTCCCTCTTCCATTGCTTTCAGCCGGTCCTCGGCCTTCGCCAAAAGCCCCGCCTGTTCCTTGTAGCACTCCTCCAGACGGATCATGTACTGGGCGAGCTAAGAAATAGGAAAGATAAGGGAGTCAGGCGGAGAACAACAGAGCCAATAAATGGTGAAAGACGGCCAGAAGAACACTCACCGACATGAGACAGACGCAGCTGGCGGCCCCAACGTCAGAGACATCCAACTCCCGGACCCGCCGACGGTCCTTCTCCAGCAACACTGTTTCGATGAGATTTCGGGCGCCATCGGTAGTGAAGGCAGACCCCGATTTCTCCCCGGAGCCGGATGGTGGTTCTGCAGCCTTACCCTTATCCATCGCCTGGGGAAGAGTCCGACTGATCGCGCTCGGGGCGGGGGTCGCCCCAGGAATTGATAGGGTCCCGCTCGGCCGGGGCCTCGGCGCGTCCCTCCTCGAGTCATCAGGAGCCGACCGAGTCGAAGGCCGGGTCGGGGACCGATCACGTCCGACCCGTCCGTCTTGAGCAGGCTCAGGTGGCACCTCCGGAGTAGCGGCAACCTTACCACCGGAGGGCTGGTATAGCGTCAGCTGCCGGTCGGTGCCCACGACATCTCCCTGACCGGTGGGCCCGGACTCGTCGGTCGGCATCGGAGGTATCTCCTTACGGGACTTCTTCGCCGGTGGGGCCCCGCTCGGAAGAGCTCGTTTCCTCCTCCGGACTGCTTCCAGCAGGGACGCCCTACCAACAGCCTTCAACTTCACCGACCGCATGACGTCGTCGACCTCTGCAAGAAGGACGGGATGGTCAGGGACTGAGAAACCGAAAGGAAAAAGGAACGAAAGAGAAGAAAAGAGCTAAAGAAACGATGGCGGACTCACGGTCGGTGGGGACCGAGCTCAAACCGACGTTCACCAAGGTATCCTCAGAAATGAGGCGGCCCACCGGGGGAAGCTGGCCCTCGGCGACCAACCCCTTCAAGGCGGCGACGCCCTCGGATTCCTCCCTCGACAACTTCGACAGGCCAATTGGGGACTTCACCGGCGTCCCCCAGATTGCCCTGATTTCCCAGGAGGGGTCTGCATCAACGAAAAAGAAGCGCTCCTTCCAGTGGTGAATGGAGGTAGGACCCTCCTTGACAAGGCCGCACCCTCGCCGCGCTGCGAAGCACCACCACCCTTTGTCCTGGGGGTGGCCGCTCAGGCCGTAGAGCTCCCAGAAAACGTTCAAGGTGGCGGGAATCGCATGCAAGCGACAGAGAACCTGGAAGACCGTCAGAGCACGCCACGAGTTCGGCACCAGTTGCGTCGGTGCCATTCCTAAACCCCGGAGCACCTGTAAGACTAGGTCTGAAGGGGGAAAGCGGAACCCGGCTTGGAGGATGCCCTCATTGATGGCGATCTTCCCTCGGAGAGGATGAGACATCCTCTCCTCAGGCCCTGGGAGCGTGACATTGCAGGCCTCGGGAAGGTGGTACCGAGCCACAAATCCGTCTAAGTCCTCGGCGACCAGTTTTGATTTGATGCTATCTGCTCCCACTTCGCCCATCCCTAATGGCCAATCTACGGTCAGGACGGGGTCAAGAAGGAGGGAAAGGCCGGAACGACTGGGGTGCACTAGTACAAAAAGAAAAAGTATGAAGAGCTCAAAGTAGAAGAGTGGGAAACTCACTTGAAGAGGAGGAAGAACGGCTCCGAGAGCGTCAAAGGAAAAGCAAGCGAACGTTTCGGCGGCAACAACGGTAGCGCAAAGGAGAAACTCGAAAATGTCCGTAAAGAAGAAGACGGACGGGGGAGGGCCCCCGATTAAATAGGCGAAAGGGCAAGTGACACCTCGATGACGCCAGAAGACGCCTGGCCGCCGAAGGGTCGCTCGCACCCCAAAGGCGAATCGACACCATTAAGGAAGGATGTCCGCCGAAATCCTCAGGTTGCCAGGTCAGCAGCAACCGCCATACGCCATAAAGAAGGCGGGAAGCTTGAAGCGCGCGCGCCTCTCCGAAGGATGGCGGCAATCTCGAAACATCACTCCCTTCACCTGTTCCCCTTCTGGTTCCAGGCTCGGAAGTGGGGGGCTACTGTTATGGGGGAATTGAGCCGCCATGCCCCACGTGATCGGCACGCGTATCCAGGAAAGCTACAGCTGCCCTATGATCCAGCACTCCGACCCCGAGTCGGACCTCCTCGGCTCCGCAGCCCGACCCCGGGTCGGCTGCCCTATGATCCAGCACTCCGACCCCGAGTCGGACCTCCTCGGCTCCGCAGCCCGACCCCGGGTCGGCTGCCCTATGATCCAGCACTCCGACCCCGAGTCGGACCTCCTCGGCTCCGCAGCCCGACCCCGGGTCGGCTGCCCTATGATCCAGCATTCCGACCCCGAATCGGAGATCTTTTGATAACGACAGGCTATTCTCCAGAGGCACGCCGCGGCCTCCTGCTCCACTACTCCCTGCAACGGCTGTACCCGATGCTGCCCACGATCTCCTGTATCGACCGTACAAAGCGGAGCTCCACTACGCCCTGCCATGACCGTACCCGGCGCTGCTCCACGACGCCCCGTAACGGCCATGTCAGTGGCCATTCTATCGTGCCCCACGACGACAAACCCCCCTGAGAGACCTCCCAGTCAGGCATATATGCGGCTGGGGGGAGAAGGGGGGGGGGGTAAGCAATACCTCCCAGAGCACTCTCTCCCACTTGTGATTATCATCTCTCCTCCTCCAATCTCCTCTGACTTGACCGTCGGAGGGCCATCACCACCCTGGTGGTGGTGCAAGGCTTGTTTGCAGGTTCCTTGGCGGAAGGTGGAGCGCAACCAGCACCAACCAAGACAACTCAGGCGGAACCCCGTTCACACCGTCGTGTCAATCGTTCTCGGTTTGGACCACCAGCAACAATAATGTATTTAATAGGATTGCTTAGTCAATGAGAATCCATAAATTTGAACTCAAATAGTTATGATTTGATGGTTATATGTGATACCTCCCTAAAGAAACTATAACTAGTTTAAATGGTGGCGATTAAATTATAAATGAGTAAATAAATAAACAAGTAATAGACTTTGTTCCTCTCGGGAGAAGCGAGTACTCTTTTTGAATTCAAAATCAATAATCGGGCATCCAAATTGAAGATCTAAACCATCAATCATAATCCATACTACTAAAAATGTCTAGAAACCAATATATATATATATATGATGGTCTCTAGCCTATCCATCATTGGACAAAAAAATATACAATATGCGTAGGAAAACCATCATGCATTCAGTCCTATATTAGTTGGGCATAGGGGAGGAATCATTACAATTCACTCTAGCACAAGAAGTAGTGGGATAAGTTTGATCTTTATAGATATGATAGCATAATTTAAAATGTGGAACTATCTATATCCTTTTCTATGATTTATCATAATAAGAATCCATATATGCAGCCTGTTTACCTAATTTCACCCAACAATACTCAAGAAAATTTAGCAAAATCCAAAAGCAATTCCTCAACCACTAACTTTAACATATTATGACTTCTTCATAAATAACTTCAAAATGCCCCTTCTCATCTCTTTCCCAAATAAAATCAGAGTTACTTATA
>NW_024069748.1:0-30393 GCF_009389715.1 Phoenix dactylifera
CGCCGCTGCAGTGCCCGCCGCCGCACCCCCTCCCTCTCCCCCGCCGCCGCCGCGCCGCACCCCCTCCCTCTCCCCCGCCGCTGCAGTGTCTCCCCGCTGCAGTGCCGCACCCCCTCCCTCTCCCCCGCCGCCGCACCCCCTCCCTCTCCCTGCCGCTGCACCTCGTCCCTCTCCCCCGCCGCCGTAGGGCCGCACCCCCTCCGGCGCCGTCGGCCACCGAGACTGCCGCCGGCCACGGCCCGGCCCTTGGCCTGGCCCCCTTCCGGTGCTGCCGGGTGCGCGGGAGGAGAAGAACGGAGAAGGGGGCAGAGGAAGGAAGGAGAAGAAGAGAAGAAAAAAAGAAAAGGAAAAAAAAGAAGAAAAGGAAATAAAATAAAAGAAAAAAAAAGGAAAAAAAGAATAAATAAATAAATAAATAAATGCATAAATAAATATTTATATAAATGAATGAATGAATGAATAAATAAATAAGATAATAAATAAATATATTTCAATGGATAAAATAATAAATAAATAAATGCATAAATAAAAATATATATACGAATGAACGTATAAATAAATAAATATAAAAAAATAATGAGTGAGTGGCAAATAATCTGATCCTTATGATATTGATAAGTACGGTGAATTTGTCGCCATTGCAAATAGTTAAGTAAAAAGATAATCTATTAAACAGATAAATAGTTATTTATTATTGTATTATACTATAAATATATTATTATATTACATTATATCATAATACATTAATATGTAATGTTAAATAATTTAATATTATGTTATATTATGAAAAATTAATTTATACTAATAATATATTATTTTATACCTTTATTATTGTATTATACTATACATATTATATTATATTACCTTATATCATAATACATTAATATGTTATTTTAAATAATTTAATATTATGTTATATTATGAGAAATTAATTAATACTAATAATTATATTACCATTATGCTATGCTATGCAATATCATATTACTATATTATAATAATAATATTTTATATACAGTAATATTATACTATAGTATATTATGTATTAATATATGTTATGTTTTATCATGCTCTATTGTATAATACTATGCAATGTCCTTTATGGTAATTTTGTCATATAAAAGTACTTTCTCAGTTTGTTTACCAAACATATGTTAAAGTGCCACAGCACTTTAAAAATATAGTTACCAAACAACAAACAGCTTTTTATAACAGCTCTACTTCAGACAGCTCTACTTCCAACAGCTCTACTTCCAACAGCTCTACTGCCAACAGCTCCCCCAAACAGGGCCTAAGTCTCCATTCATTGGACATGGAGAAAGGACAAGAGAGTTATTAGGACTTGTGCATACAGATATATGTGGTCCTATGCTAGAGGTGGATACTTTTATTTCATCACATTTACTGATGATTTATCAAGGTTCGGATATATGTATCTTATGAAACATAAATACGAAGCCTTTGATAAGTTTAAAGAGTATCAAAGTATGGTTGAAAAACAAACCGGAAAGTGTATTAAAATCCTTCGATCTGATCGAGGAGGTGAATACCTTTCTAGTGAATTTTTAAATCATCTTAAAGAAAAGGGCATTCTCTCTGAATGGACACCTCCGTATACGCCACAACTAAATGGTGTAGCTGAACGGAGGAATCGTACTCTATTAGATATGGTAAGGTCCATGATGTGCTTTACAGATCTTCCTATTTCCTTCTGGGGTTATGCCTTAGAAACTGCTACATATGTAAACAGGATACCTTCAAAATCTGTATCTAGTACTCCATATGAGATATGGAGAGGTAGAAAGCCCAATCTTAAATATTTTAAAATATGGGGCTGCCAAGCATATGTCAAAAGAAATTTTGGACATAAGCTAAGTGCTAGATCAGATAAATGTACATTTATAGGTTATTCCAAAGAAAGTATTGGATATCTCTTCTATCACCCTACTGAACAAAAGGTATTTGTTAGTAGGCATGCCACTTTCTTAGAAAAAGAGTTTATCTTAGAAAAGGAGGAGAAGAATTGAACTTAATGAAGTTCAAGACCTACAAATAGAAACACAAGAAATTCTTCAACCAGATGTACCCATTGATGAAGTACAACCACAACACACATCTCCTCTCCAAAGGTCAGATAGAGTGCGAAATGCACCTAAGAGGTATGGGTTTATCATTGAGAATGATGAAGCCCACATCGAAAATGATGATCCTCTGACCTATTCGGAAGCTATCATGAGTAATGACTCTAACAAATGGTTAGAAGCTATGAAATCCGAAATAGACTCTATGTATACCAACCAAGTATGGACTTTGGTTGATGCACCAGAAGGTGTAAACCCTATAGGTTGCAAATGGGTCTATAAGAAGAAGATTGGAGCAGATGGCCAAGTAGAAACCTACAAGGCTAGATTGGTGGCAAAAGGTTTCAGGCAAAAGCAAGGAATTGACTATGATGAAACTTTTTCACCAGTTGCCATGCTTAAATCTATTCGGATTTTGCTTGCAATAGCTGCATACTATGATTATGAAATTTGGCAGATGGATGTCAAAACCGCCTTCCTTAATGGTTATCTTGAGGAAGAGGTTTACATGACACAGCCAGAAGGATTTGTCTCAAGTGGGAGAGCAAATCAAGTATGCAAGCTTAAGAGATCCATTTATGGATTAAAGCAAGCATCGAGGAGTTGGAACATCCGTTTTGATACAACAGTCAAAGAGTTTGGTTTTATCAAAAATGTGGATGAACCATGTGTGTACAAGAAGACTAGTGGGAGTGCCGTTGTCTTCTTAATATTGTATGTAGATGACATACTAATCATTGGAAATGATATTCCAATGTTACAATCGGTCAAGACTTGGCTATCAAAAAGCTTTTCCATGAAAGACTTGGGAGAAGCATCCTATATACTTGGTATAAAGATCTATAGGGATAGATCTAAAAGGATGCTAGGCTTGTCCCAGTCTAAGTACATAGATCGTGTGCTAAAAGATTCAGCATGGAAGGAAGTAAAAGAGGTTACTTACCTATGAGTCATGGCATACGTCTCTCTAAGAAGATGTCTCCTAAGACATCTGAAGAGAGGAATAGAATGAATTCTATTCCCTATGCTTCGGCAGTAGGATCAATTATGTATGCTATGCTATGTACTAGGCCTGATGTTGCTTATGCCTTAGGCATAACAAGCAGATTCCAGGCTGATCCAGGAGAAAATCATTGGATAGCTGTGAAAAATATTCTTAAGTACTTAAGAAGGACTAAAGATATTTTTCTAGTTTATGGAGGATCTGAGTTGAAACTAGAAGGATTTTCTGATTCTAGTTTTCAATCAGATCCAGATGATAGCAAGTCCACTTCAGGGTATGTCTTTACCCTAAATGGTGGTGCAGTGAGCTGGAAGAGTTCCAAGCAGCAAACTGTAGCTGACTCAACTACTGAGGCAGAATACATCGCTGTAAGTGAAGCCGCTAAGGAAGCTGTCTGGATGAAGAAGTTCATCGCTGAGTTGGGAGTAGTTCCTGAGATTGCTGGACCAGTTTCAGTTTATTGTGACAACACTGGAGCTGTTGCTCAAGCAAAGGAACCAAGATCTCATCACAAATCCAAGCACATTCTAAGACGCTTCCACCTCGTTCGAGAGATCGTCGAGAGACAAGACATAGTCATTGAACGAGTAGACACAAAGAACAACTTAGCAGACCCGTTCACTAAAGCTCTACCACAACAGCAGTTCGATCGCCACCTCGATTGTATGGGGATAAATATAAGGCGATTGGCTTTAGTGCAAGTGGGAGATTGAAAGAGTAGATGCCCTACAAGCCAATCGCAATATGTATTGCGAAGGATTTTCTTTTGATTTTCCAAATCATGTACATGACATTTAATATAATAAAGGCATTGTTTTTCATATGCTGTTGATTATATTTATGATAAACTCCTTAGATTAGGGCAATGGTTTTGACTATGATGAGATCATACTAGTGAGACTTAAAATCCTAAAATCCTAATCTTAAATATTCCCAGTCATTGGTACATTGAGTCGGGGATCAATGATTACCGGAAAGACTGGCACATGTTTATGTATGCTCGATGCAGAGGATGATTGATCTCACAATCATTTGTGGGAGACACTAATACAAAGATGTGGGTGCTCATTAGAGAATGAGTTCACTGAATTGACCTACAAAGAGAAATCTTATGAAGTCTTACTTACATGTCAAAAGATGATTCTCTTAGTGGGAGTTGTGCAACTGATCCTTGACCTGAGATCACCATGTATCTTGTGCACATGAACCATATTTTGGTTTCACTCATTCATGACAATAAGTTATGTACGAGGTCTTCTGGATATGGTGAATTGTGTACGAAGATTATGAGTAGGTCAACAAGGAATTAATCACTTCTAGTAAGAGAAGATAGCATCCTATTTATTCTAATCATATGATAATTCAGGAAGCCTTTGATCAAAGCAGAATGAAAATTAGAAAGAGTTTCTAATGTTTCATTATTTGAATTATCATTAAAAGATTGAGAAAATATGAATATGAAATTGAGTTTGACATATATTCATACTCATATACATATTTGGGATGCAGTTTGATTAAAGGATTGAATTGCATGGTAACTTGCCACTGAAGGGTATTTTTGGTATTTCCACCAAATTCCATATTTTCCGGGTAGACATGACACGTTGCTAGACGTCAATCTTGTCTTATAGGTTTGATCGAATTAAAGAGTTTAATTCGATCACCAATTAGAAAGGATTCTAATTGTTAAGTTCGGGTTCGCGCAGTTTGGACTTAAATCGATTAGAAGAGTTCTAATCAAGTTGGGTCAACTCGCACTCACACCTATTGCTGGCTAAGTATGGAACCCAATGGGTCACACACAAGAAAACTTATTAAGGGTCTAATTGGATTAGATCATGTTTGCAAGATAGACATCCTAGCAGGTGTTGCAAACCTTAGCTCTTGATTCGAATTGGATTCGAATCTGATTCTTAATTGATCTAATTTGATTAGATCATATTCTAATATGGGTTAGCCAAGAGTTGGCACCTAATTGGCTTGGTTTGAGTCTAATTGGATTAGATTTAATAAATCATTCAATCTAGACCGTTAGATCTTGATCTACCGTTGGATGAAGACATAATGGAGAGTTGGTTTAACCCAATTGGATTGGGTTAGAGGATGGCTACCATAATTGACCATTGGATCTTAATCCCACCATTGGATGAAGACATAATGGGTCAAGTGAATGGCGCCTTGCATTGGAGCCCTTGGATCATCATCATGAAAGATCAAGAGGTGAGGCGTGATGGACATGTGATTAGCATGTGATGTTGACTTGGTCAAAATATGGCACCACATGAAAGGACATATCATTTGATACACCTCCACTTGATCTGCACCTCCTCTTATTTGATATGGCCCTTTAGATGATGCCTTTCATGAGGATGTGTGGATGGGATGGGAGATGCATCCCTACACCTATTATAAATAGGCTAGCACTCCATGGGTTTCATCATTCCAACTCCACCCCACTCCTCTCTTCTTTCTTTCTTACATTAGTTTCTTTCTTTCTAGCATTGCTTCTAGTGTGTCCTAAGCCAAGACAAGGTGGTCTTCTTTAGGACAAAAGGATTAGAAGTGATTTTAGAAGGTTAAAGAAAAATAGAAAGAAAGGAAAGCAAGCCATTAGAGTTCTTTAGAAGAATTCTGCATTAAGGATCAAAGTCTTTGGAGCTTAAGACTTAAATCAAGTTTTCGTGTGGATCAACGTTGGAGGGTGAACACTTGGGCACCTAGTGGAAATTCTGCATATTGGATTAGCGTTAGAGGTATTCTTCTATTTCTGCATTTATATTATATTATTTGATTGCTTCCATTAAGGTGATCTTGGCTTATAAGGGTTTTATGTTAAGGAACTTTATCAAGAAATTTTTAAATTTTCTAGCTTCCGCTGCCCATTATAGCATGATAGAACCCTTCAAAAAGTTGATAGCATTGGGAAGATCAAATTTCAGCCTCAAGAAATTCTGCACAAGCTAGCACTTCCGCAGGATTGGATCTCTCCAGGAACTTCGCGTGGACTTCTCGTAGAGGCCATTCGTGTGCATGGCTACGAAGTCGAGGATTAGATCCACAAGTTTTATCTATCATAAAAGGTATTAATCTTACATTAATCTTTTATTTGGTGTCAGGGTCTAGGTCCGATTCTTCGAGGTTTTACCCTTCTTTGGGGCTCCTCACGGAGATATCTCCTGAATTCATTCGATGGATATTCGAAGATATATCGGAATAGAATGTTTAACTTTCAGATCTAATAGTTAATGATGCATAAAGTTTTAGTATAATTGTTTAAACGATTCCGGCATAATCTTATGTGTTCTTACAATGCTGATTTCTAGATTTGATCTTGTAAGCATGCACGAATTAAATTGTTTGATTCGATTTTCAGCTGCATTTTTGAAATTTAAAAGAACTACGTATGGCTTGATCTCCCTTATGAAGGGGTACGTAGGCAACCCGATCAGGTTCAGCTATGGTTTTCAAAAAAAAAAAAAAATTAGCATGCTTAACACCGAAGAACCTAGGATTCACTTTCACAGGAACAGCTGTTGATTCCATCCCGTCGGCGTCTTCTGGAGCAATCTCTAGCCCAGCCCCGGCAGCGGCTTCCACAGCATCCTCACCCGCCTCGGAAGCCCCATCCAGGTCTGGTTCAAGGCTGCTGAGGTCGACTCCTGGCAAAATTGCTGGACTTGGAGACGATAATTGTCGAAACCTTGGACCATAGCAGCGGTAGCCCCTTCCGCCAGTTCAGTCAGGTACTCCTCCGACTGACATAACTTCTCAACGGCCTCACGGGCGGACGATTCCACCAGGCCCTCGAGCCGCCCGACCTTCAGCTCCCGCTCTTCCGCCTCACCCTAAAGGCGGACCAGAGTGGCTTCAAGCTCGGAGATACGACTTGTAGAGGAGGAGCGAGCCCGAGAATGCTCGGCCTCCATGACTTCGATCTGGGCCAGCCTATCCTTTATTACGGCCTCAAAAGCACGTACCTTCTTTTTGGTCTTTCGAAGCTGCTGTGTGGCGGCAGAAGCTTTCTCTTGGCCTCGCACCGCTGCTGCTCAACGACGGCTGCCTGATTTTCGGCTTCTGCTGATGCTGCACACCAGATACTGCTCGGGCTTCAGCCTCTTATTCTCGGAGCTCGGCATGCTCCATCCTTAGCCGGAGCGCCTTCAGCTCCTTCCAGTCAACGAGTATGCTGGACATCATCAATGTCGACCATGTGAAGAGACTGGCATGGAAAGAGAAAAGTGTCAGCAAAAACTGGGCATCCACAAAAGAAATAAACAAGGGACAGAAGGGCGGCATTACTTACCTGCACGCTCGCCGAATAAACGTGATGGACGAGGTCGCCAAGGTCCTCCTCCATCAATGTGTGGTCGCGCGGAAGCATGATGCTACGCACGAGCCCGCGAGCAACTTCTTCGAATTTGAAGACCAAATCACCCTCAGATGGACTCGGGAAGCATTGGCTCGATTCTCGCCAAGGCCGGAACTTCGAAGAAGGTCGCAACCTTGGCGCATAATGAAATTGTAGGGGGGAACCGAAGTCCCGGGCCCACACCCCAACTCAGAATTCGGTCCGGACGGCTGGATTATCGCGGTAATCTTCGGAACTTGGTCAGTAAGAGCGACCACCGCTTGGATGGGAAGATCTCTCCCTGCTGTCGATTGGGGTACTTTGGCTTCTGCAGGCCCCCGGCTAGGCCCAACCAGAGCAGTGGCGGCAACCTCGGGCTCTTCTTGCTCGATCTTGAGGCTGGGGGCGACTTTCGCCTTCTTCGGCCTCCCCTCAAGTCGGACCCCTTCAGGGGCAGCCCTCTTCTTCCTATATGCGGCCATTAGCGTCTTGGTGTTGAAGAACATCCCTGCAATATCTAAAGATAAAAAGTCTTGTCAGCATCCCCCAACATAAAAAGGAAAGAAGAAAAAGTCAAAATACTCTTACCCTCGGGACGAGCCGGGCTCATGCCAAGATTTACCAGGGCCTCCTCGCTGAGCAGGTCGGGGAGCCTAGGAGTTTCTTTCAGTCCGAGCAAACTATCTAAGATTTTCTGCTCGGACTGCGACAACTGCGGGAAACTATTATTCACTGAAGCCAGCGGAAAGCTCCAGTTCGGATTAAATCCCCATGACCGCTCGGAGGAGATGAAGAAAAAATTATCATTCCATCCATGGATGGAAGTAGGCAGGCCCCCAAACAGCTTGTGACCTCCTCAAGGAAGAAGAATCACCACCCTTTGTCCACAGGGTTGCCTTTTAATATAAAGCAACTCCTAAAGACATTCACCAAGGGGGCAAGCCGTGTGCCAGGCAGAGGGCGAGGAAGCCGATGATTAGCCTCCATGAGTTCAGGGCAAGCTGCGCAGGCACCAGGCCATACGCCGTCAGAAGCTCACCCACAAATCTATGCAGAGGAAACCTCAGCCCTGCTTGGAGTGTATCTACGTACACTCCGACCCAACCATTAAGTGGGTTGGTGACTCGGCCTCCGAGGTCCGAAAGTTCGAGGACGAACTCCGGAGGAATGAAGAATCGGGCTCGAACCAAGCCCAGATCCTCGTCGGTCATGAGCGAGCCAGTTCCATATGGGCTCGGGCCCACCTCGAGTTCAACCTCTTCCCCCTCGGAAGAAGCCGGAGCTCACGATGGACCTACATCGAACATCGATGCCCTCGTCGGCGAGTCCATTGCCCTGGTCATAAAGATTATGGAAAAGGGGATGGAGGAAAAACGAAAGACTCTCCAAGCGACCGAAAGGAGGGATAAAATGCCTACCCGAAAGCTCGTCGAAAAAGATGGACGGGCAGAGAAGAAGAATATCCGCCGGAAGAGGAAAGCAACAGCTAGTGCGAAAGCTGGCAGAAGGCTCCCAAGAACGTCTGGAAGAAAGCTCCAACACCCCGGCAATGGCCGCTGGAGAAAGAAGATCACGAGTAGGGGAGGGTCAAGTAATGACCCTAGGACCCCCTTTCCAGGTCTTATATAGGCCACTACAGTGGCTCCAATCAGGCAACCTAAATGATCAGACGGCCCGAGATTCGCCACGTGGCGAGCCATAAGACAGCCTCAATAAATCTCCCCGAATCGCCCCACTAATTGCTGATCATTATGGAGGGCGCTCCAGAGCTTGAAATATTAATGATTGACCTCTTGCATTCCGCCAGACGAGACGCTTCGGAGAAGAGAGCATTAATGGCCGGCTTCTCGCGTTCCGCCAGATGGAGTGATTCGGGGTTGGGAAATTAATGATCAAAATCTTCCTCATCCTACTCCAGCAACCCCCCTAGAAAAGAACACCCACGTGGAACACTGGAAAATTTCCACGGCGGATTCTACTCAAGAAAATCTGGCAGTTCGGACGTCTCAAGTCCGACGCCAACCTCTCGGCCAAGAATGTGCCAAGGCTCGCCCGATTCGGTACATACCTCTTCTTGCCTTTGTGATTGAAGCACTAGACAATCAGGAGTCTGCCTACTTCCATCGTCCGAGCAGCAAGCAGCTCGACCGCGAAAGTAGGGGACAAATGATAGGGAGAAAAATGGATCGTTCAGCCCACAACTGAAAGGCCGCCCAGTTTCGGCTCAGTAAACGTCAACGACCATCAGCTGAATCTTCACTTCAGCCCAGAGTCCACTTGACTTCGGGACTTCGCCAAAAACTCCACCAACTTAAGATATTCGCCGACTCCCCCGACCAAGCTCGGGGCACCTCCAGATATTCGCCGACCCGCCCCGACCAAGCTAGAGGCACCAACCCCAGTAGTATGCCCCGACCCTCGAGCTCGGGGCGCTCCACCGAGCACGCCTCGGAGCCTAGGAAGCCGAGCCACTCCAGCACCAACCAAGCTGACCTTGTCAAACGTATGACGCGACTACTTAACAAGCTCGGCCTCGCCAACGACCACACCCATGTGCGGGCCTGCGCCCATCTATGTGGTCGTACTTCACAAGATTACCGCGTCACATCTCCATAACCATTCTTCAGCAGTCAAACGGCACCTTAATTACTCCAGCTATACCTGTCGTGACTGTCAACACCCTATCGTTCTGAAAAACGGGCAGTACTGCACGCCACCAGCCAGCCTAAGCTACGCGCCATCCGGCTCAGAGCCACACCCCCTCATGATGAGGGCTGACAGTACCTCTGCCACTTGGGCCACTCCACCAAGACTATAAATATCTCGGTCAGGTAACTTCTAAGAGACTTTTTGGCTAAACTAACTTTATCCCACTCTAGCTTGATCGTCAGAGGACCCTCACCGGAAACACCGGTGAGACTTTGTGCAGATCCGTGGCCGTCGCGCAGGAGGTGGCTCCCGTCTTCTCCTTCCAACCACCGACAGCTCTCTCGGCTCCACCGGCGTGGTCACCCTCCGGCCGAATTTGAACCACAACAGATATTACCATAACTCAGCACGGAGGAGGACCTGTCAAGAACTCTTTTCTTATATTTACAATTATTTACTAGAAGAAAAATGTCTTTCACTTGGATCACCGTGATGAAAGTTTGAGCATTAAATTCAGCAGGTTTAGTACACATGAGAGGGATCGTCCACAGATGTCATTTGATTGTGGCGATCCTATCAAATGTTGAAAGTGTGGAGGAACAAGTTAAACTTGCAGCAAAAGGCAGTAGACGACTTAAAACAAATTGAATGAAATGCATACAAAAGACCAGCAAGAAAGATGAATTGCATGGCAACCTGAAAGATTTTTTAAAAAAATGTAGAGAACAAAATTGAAGAAGAACTCATGGGTTTAATATACCAACAGAAGATAAATGCTCTTGCAACATTATCCCGCAAAACCAATTTACCATCACAACATGAATTTTACTGGACAAGCCTTCCATGTATCACATATTCACATGCTAATTCGCTGGCTACACCCGACTCTCAGATGCCCTTTTGTTCAATTGTTGCTCGTCAGGCTTCATCGATCAGTCTTCCACATTTGAATCACTAAGCAAACTTAATGAATTCTTCGAAAAGGTCTAGTCATTAAGTATGCCAAAGTAAATTAACACCAGAAAGCAGCCACAAACCAAGCGCTTCCAGCTAGATTACATAAAAGAAATAGTCACACAAAAATTCCTAAATTATTTGGGAGTTTTCAATTTCCTTCTGAATTTTAATTTAATGCAATCATGTTATCGAACTTTTAAATTCGTTCAAGTTGAACCCTAGCTATGAATTTCATTTGGCAGCCATGACGAAATTGTCATGTGATGTTACATGAGGCATCATCCTCTTCTGCTATATATGCTGGTTACGTGACAATTCCTTCACGACAGCCAAACGGAATTCATAACCAGGGTTGAATTGAACAATTTAAAAGTTCAATGATCTGATTACACTAAATTAAAGTTCAGGAGGAAATTTAAAACCCCCAAATAATTTAGGGTTTTTTGCATGATTATTGCTATATAAAACCCAAAACAAGAATGTAAATATCTAATTAATGATACCGGCTAACATAACATGAAAAATATGAAACATGGCAGAAACCAGAAAACGTCCTAAGATAACCTTAGTAGACAAGTTGCTAGCACCCAACATGTACAAAGAGAAGAATCAAAAACTTGTGGCAACTGAAGGGAAACCTCATCAAAACCAGCAGCCCTCAAATGGAATACCTTCCATATGTCCTGAGTATTTTGCAGCGTGTTGTTCCTGAAGGCATAGCATCTGATGGAGTAAACAATGATGAGGAAGATAAGGGCAATGATGTTGATGATGGCAATCCTCTTCCAGTCATTCTTGATGTTGTCCAGGACACACCTTGCTGGATTGCAGTCATAGCAGAGGAGAAAAGGATCATTTTGCCACATATCGCAGTCATGTCATTCAAGATCGAACAGTTGAATTTAATCCAGACAGTTTCACTCTGGTAGCTGAAGCCACATAGCATTGGTGCTTGTAGCATCCAGACTGAGCAAAGAAAACTACACGGAGAATGTGAGGTTTTTAAGTATACCCCGAATTAACTAGACTTCTATTGGTAATATTACACCACACAGTATAATAAAAGGATATGGAGAAGTGCAAATAAAAATCATAATTCATGATTATATGATGATTCCTATGGTAATATTACACCACACAGTATAATTAGAAGGATTATGGAGAAGTGCAAATAAAAATCATAATTCATGATTATATGATGGATTGGTAAGGATATATATATAGCTTTTTTCACATAGAGAAAGTGAACACCTTTGGGATGCAAATAAAGATCAACATGCTCTCACCAGATAATATGAAAAATAAAGGCTGGAATGCTCCAATGTAATGTGCTTTCTAGCATATAAAGAAACAAAGATACCAGGGTAGCGGCCCAAGAAGAGCAGGTGTGTGGAATAGATTACAGTAGATTACTCGTTAAAGATCGATATGAACTCAATTCATTTTAGTAGGTAAAAGCCAGGCGCAAGCACTACCACTTGGATACAAATTTGTATGCAATCAAACTCAGTGATTGCTACAAAAAAGTGGTTGCCTACATCACAGAGATGGAAAGGTTTTACATAGGTTAGTAACCATAGTGCTTTGTTTCTGTGAGTAAGAGACCCTTCCTGCTTGTGTTACCACAGCCCATGCATCAACCGAGGCATGGTCATTTACAGCACTCTAAAAGGATATTTCCCAGGTAAGTTAATTTCAAATATGTTGTACTTGAATAAAGATTAAATGGGACATTGATAGAAGGAATTAGTTACGAGGACATTATTCGGACCTGAGACACATGATATATCAAAATAAAGAAATTTTAATTTACTAATTATGAATCCAAATACAAGTGAAATCTATACTGATACAGCAAAAAGCTCGAGGACAAAATTTCATGGAAAGTTTGCATAAGCAGTGCAACAAGAGCACACAAAACTAAATTTCATGCAAAGCTTTACAAAAATGCCGAGTATCACATATCATCAAACAAACCAGTAATGAACATAGAGAAGAGAAATTTTCAAAACAAAAACTTATAAAATCAGAATTAAGCCCCAATGGACAAGAGCCAGTCAATATGATCACCAAAACCTGCAAACTACCTTTTCCTCAAAAGACATAAAAGACACTGAAATACCAAGGACCCCAAGAAAAGAATATATAAAAGAACAAATTAGCATGTAGACACATTCTCAAGAAAGCCTCCAAAACCAACAAAAACCGAAGGACTAACGGATCTAAGAAACAGTAACCAATATATCAACAATCCATCATACACTTAAAGAAACCGCTTATTGTGATCGTAAACCAAAAACTCATAATTCAGGGGAAAAACATACAAGAAAAGGTTTCCAAGGAGCAATATTTCAACCAGTGTCTAAAATTCCATCACAACAAAAAATCCAAACCCACTAGGCAAAAGTCATTAATTTACATTGATGTGGTAGCCGGCAAGTCCCATGGGCATCTTTTGTCTTAAATTCGGACATCAATAAGGTTAAAGCAATGGATGAGGTCTGAAACAGTTTTGTAAGCAGCATCATTACAATCTACAGTGAATTTTAAGATTTGTGTTTCATCTATCATGTTTCTTAGTACATTGTAAAGAGATAATCAAGCCATACAGAAATATCAAAGTCTACCAAGTATTAGACTCATGAACAAAAATAGATACTCAGTTTCCAGTGTAGAGGAATCATACAAAACCTCACTCAAACAAAATTGACAAATGGTCTTTGAAGATGTTGCCATCCTTCCAGTTCCCTTTATTAAAGTTTACAAGCATTTATTGTTAGCAATATATCTAACTAAACAAATAATCTATAAGTTCAATTAATGAAATCTTAAAGAAATAATATACATGCATATCATTCGGCATTCAAATATTCTATTTTAATGCAAAATAAATTAATCTAGCCAAAATAAATCTATGCATTTAATAAATTTATATTATAGAATTTCAAATCCTACAAATCTACTAATATTAAATTAAAAAATAAAAGTAGAAGAAATTAGCCTGATTGAAGGCAAGTCGAAACGCGTAGACGCTGTCTCAAAAAAATATTTGCCTCCACGTACGGGTCTTCCGGTAATCCTCCTCTGAGATACGATGACCCTACAACTTTTTCTTCGACACATCTCGGAAGAAGTCAAAGCGAACCCGATCGAACTTGCAGATCCAGCAAAAAGCGGAATGAAAAGAATAAAATAAATTGAATAAAAATAAAAATCAAAAGTGGCTAAGAGGAGAAAGAATTTCTTCAAAATTTTTTTACTATTTTTTTATAATTTTTCGTGTTGAAAAAGAGATGAAATAGAGGAATTTATATAGAGATTTTTAACCGGGGCAAAATGGTTTTTTTCAGACGCATTTTCAAATGCGTCCGCATGACACCCGCGGGCCATTTCTTCTTTTTTTTTTTTTTCCCTCAAATGCGCACGCGGGCGCGGCTCTTTAATTCTCAGCAACGCCGTTGGCCTTTCTTTTTTTTTTTTTTTTTCCTTTCAACCGTGCGCATTTAAGGTTTTTTTTTTCCAACATTTATATCATACATACTGCAACTTGACATACACTATTCTCCCTCAGACTGGCGATAATTGGGTACACTCTCATTCATACATGTGAAACTTGCTCCTCTTCGATATATGCATAGATGTAGGAAGTCTAGCCTCATACACATGAAAGATTTACTATGAAGAGAGCAATGTCATTCCCCAGTCACAAGAAACTCTTCCCAATGTCATATGCCAACAAGTAATCGATCCTATTCTACAAACACCAATTTAACGTCACAATTCAGAATATGGATGTGCCCGAAATTAGTTCACTCACATTATCCAGAGCAGTGAAAATTAGAGTCATTATTCATGATCACATGATGAATAACTGAAGCAATGCATTGTTTTCTTGGATGATTAGATAAGAGAACACCTTTGGATACTGAATAAAGAATAACATGCTCTGATTAGATAAGAAAAGAACAGCTGGAATGATAAAAATATCAGCATGGGAGAACCCAGGCACATGAAGAGCAGATGTTGCGGAATACTAATTTACTAAAAATATCCCTCTATTCAATATACAAAAGAAAACAGCACATAAGCACCACCACTATGATGTAAAAGACATTTATAGAACCAGACTAAGTCAATGCACTTAGGAAGTTGGTGGTTACATTATAGAGCCAAACATAACTGGACATGTCTCCCTTGTGCCCAATGCTAAACCACTCACAGTAACCTGACTTTCCAACACAAGATGATTGGAGTAGCAGAGATCAAAAGCAATTAACCAAGTGACAGTAAGCAAAATCAGTAGAAGAAAGGTTATTTAAAACTGCATTATATAAATCCAAAGCAGGTTAAACTACAACCAACATAGTTATCCTAGGTAATATAACATTTTAGATACAAAAGATGCCAGTAACCAGGTATGACCTCCTAGGCTTGCTAAAATGATGAGAAATCAGCATCTAGAATGTACAGTTAATTTTGAGAAATAGCACAGATGAAGGAAGAGGGAGCTGTCAGAAGTCAAAACCTGTCAGCCCTCTCAAGGGATTCACCACTCAGGATGAGCATTCGCCTGCAAGGCATAGAGTACAAAAGAGTAGATGATAATGAGGTAGACAGTAGAAAGAGAGAGTTCGATGAATGTTGAAATCTCACCACCCAATGTAATCGTGGGTGCAAGGTTGTATTTATAATCATTGAGATATACAAGAAAGGGTTTTACAAGGCAACAAATAAAACATATTGCAAAAAGATAGGAGAACAATCAGCACTGTTATTGACTTGAGCTGGAACTAGGCTGGTTGGCAACATTGCTGGCTAAAGACCCGGATCTAGCTAACGCTTCAACATACAGCTCTAGATGATTTGAATTTTGAACTGATTTTGAATTGATACAGCTAATATCCTCCCTCAAACTGTGCATGGTAGTAAGACACCAATTTGTGTTGCAAGCATTCCAAATCAAGACGAGTTTGAGGCTTGGCGAAGATATCAGCAATCTATGATGAGGTAAGGCACATGACGAGTAACCAATAGCCCAAGAGATACATGCTCACGAACATAATGATAGTCTAACATAATATGCTTACTACGAACATGAAACACTGGATTGACTGTCATATGTAATGAGCTCAAATTGTCACAATAATAAAAAAAAAAAACAGGGCATTAGGTAATGAGATATGAAGATCACGAAGTATAAATAACAACCAAGTTAATTCAGCTGCAGTTTGGACCATTTGCTCTATATTTGGCCTCAGAGCTAGACTGAGAAAACAATTGTTTCTCTCTTACCACACCAAGAAATAAGATTACTCCCAAAATAAGTGCAAAAATCAGTAGTTGATCGTCGAGTTAAGGAGAGTCCAAGAAAGCATATAAGTCTAGTGTACTAGATGCCTCAATGTGAAGACCCAAGTTGATGGTGTCTTTAATATACCTCAAAATCCTTCTCACCGTCGTAAAGTGACTATTAGTTAGAGCTTGCATAAATTGAGAGACATAATTAACACTGAATGAGATACCAGGCCTGGTTAGAGTCAATATTGCAATGCACCAACTAATGAGCAATAGTGATGTGGGTCTATGTATGGAGTAGAGTTCTGATTTGACTTAAACTTTTGAAGACATAGGAGTAGAAATTGGTTTAGACTCATGCATAGGATCATGTTCTAACAAGTCAACAACATACTTAGCTTGATGAAACACAATACCATTGGAGACATGTGAAACTTGAATTCCTAGAAAATAATGGAGGGGATCGAGGTCTTTCATTGCAAACTCTAAATTTAGAGGGGCAATAACCTCATTGAGAAGAGCATCAGATGAGCCTATGAGAATTATATCATCCACGTACAAAAGTAAAATTAATGTACGTGCCGCTGAGTGAAGGATAAATAAACTGGGATCGGCTAAGCTGCCAGAAAAAATCAGTTTCAAGTAAGAAGGAACTAAAACGATCAAACCAAGCTCGAGGAGCTTGTTTTAGTCCATAGATGGCTTTATGCAGCAAGCAGACATAGTCAAGATGTTCAGAACTTTGAAAGCCAGGAGGTTGCTCCATGAAAACTTGTTCGGATAACACATCATGAAGGAATGCGTTCTTTACATCTAACTGATGAATGCTCCACTTGCAAACAACAGCAATGGAGATAACTAATCTGATAGTTCCTGGTTTGACAACAAGTGAAAAAGTCTCAAAGAAATCAATTTCGTTAATTTTATGATACCCTTTTGCGACCAATCGAACTTTAAGCCGTTATAAAGATCCATTAGCGTTGAGTTTAGTTTTAAACACCCAGCGTAAACCAACAACATTCATTGACGAGTCTCTAGGAACAAGAGTCCAGATCTAATTGTGAGATAGGGCAGCAACTGCTTCCATAGCCTCTGTCCACCATGATGCTTAAGAACAGCTCGGATAGTGTTGGGTTCTTTTGGAATAGGACCGTAGTCATGTAGCAGGGCATAGCAAGGATTGGGCTTGCGATTACATGATTTAGCACAAGTTGTCATATGAGGGAGACAGATATTTGAGAAAAATATGTACCAGTAGCAGATTTGTGAGATAGGACATCATTCATAGGCTCTTGAATTTCATTTGCTACCGTGGGTTCAAGAGGTGCATTGGTCAGAGGCAAAATACATGCATTAGGAACAGAGTGTGAAGCATCAGTGAGTAAATCAGAGATGACTATGGTCTTTTGTTAATGGAGCATCAGTTGGTGGAGGTTCATATGAGGGCATTTGTTGAGTGGAGTTTCTTGGAATTGAAGGACCATATGGAGAGGCTAAATTCGAAGGAAGCCATTCTTTTAAAGGGAGTGACCATTGACTCAGGAGCACCACATTGAAGAGAGGTTGGTTCTTTAAATGGAAGTGTTGCCTCATCAAATACCAAATGGTGAGAGCTAATGGTCCGCCAAGTAGGAGAGTAGTAGCATCGATACCCCTTGTGCCTATCATTGTAATCCAAGAATACATAGGATAAAGACTTAGTATCAAACATACTTGTTTTAGTATCCCATATGTAAGGAAAGCACCATGAACCCAAAACCCAAAAGGAACCATAATCTGGTTGTTGATTGTGAAGCAAATAAAATGGTGACTGCCATTAATAGCTCTCACACATGGGAGCTACTACTTTATTGGACACAATCTTTATTAAACCAAAACTGTGAAGATGTGCTACGATAGATGCTTGAGGATGGCCGAGCTACTGATCTCATAATTTTTCCAGTGACAACTCGAAATCTGGTTGAGAAGAAGGCAGCCGGAGAAGCACGAATGAAGTACAAGTAACTCTATTTTATTCCCCTCATCAGCGCCTTTTGGGTGACTCGGTCCTTTATGATAAAATCTTGATTAGAGAACTCATAGTTAACTGGATAATCGGAAGTAAGTTGGCCAATAGATAACAAATTCTTCTCTAAATCCAGAACCAAAAGAGCATCAGTTAAGGTAATTTGAGAAGAACCAGAATCAAGAGTAGCATCACCAATATGAGTTATACATAATAAATCCCCATTCCCAATAAGAACATGATCAGTACCATTGTAGGGACGAAGATTATGCAAAATAACCTTCTTGAGAAGTCATATGAGCTGAAGCCCCTGTGTCCAACGTCTATTCTTCATCATTGGCATGTGAATCAAAATGAAGAGCTGCATATATCTTTGGTAAATTGTCACGATTAAACCTATGCCAGCAACGGAGGGCATTGTGACCTTGTTTATCATAGTTTGACAAACAAAATCGCGATTGTTCTCTTGGGAATTGTTAGGTGCAACAGGGGTAGAGCTTAGAATATTTGGTTTGGCCGAAGATTGGTTAACAAAAGCAAAACCCTTACCCTTAGAGGAGAAATTATCTTAGTTTCTTGGCTCTTTGTTGTGTGACTTGGAGTTGTTTTTCTGCCCAAAGAAGGCAATGTAGGCAGCCTGATCTGGAGAATGAAGGCTCACACATGCTTCATAACTTTGCAGCAAAGGGAACCACTTCGCCATAGGAGGGCATAGGAGGTTTGAGCATTAGAGTAGTAAATAGTTCATAGCGAGCACCAAGACCGTTAAGCAAGAAAAAAACCTTTGTTTTGTCCACTTACCGGATGTCCAATAGCAGCTAGGCCATCACAAATACCTTTAAACTTGCAAAGATAGTTGTTGAGAGACATTTTTGGATCTTTCTCCATGTAGGTAAGTTGTTGAATGAGTTGAAACTGCGCTCTTGAGAGGCTTGAGCATAGGCTTCTTTAAGAGCAGACCAGACTTGTGCAGAAGTATCAAGCTAATGACAATGCCAAGAGCTTCCTTGGACAGAGTTCCAATGATCCACCCTTTAAGAAAACGATCAGTAGTTTTTCATTTCTGGTACTCAGGGTTTGGAGCAGGGGCAGCATTCGATCCATCTGCTACTGGAAGTACAGCAGTCGGAGATGACATGTCGCCAATGAGATAGCCTACCAACTCTTAGCTTTATGCAAGAGCAAGAACCTGCTCACGCCAAAGAGGATAGTTTTTTTGGTTTCAATCTAAGTGTGACAAAATTGCCAACATTAAGAGATGAGAAAGATATGTTTCTTTTTGAAAGAAAAAAAGGCACTCCTCACAATTTGAGTATTCTGATACCAAGTAGAAAGAGAGAGTTCGATGGATGTTGAAATCTCACCACCCCATGTAATCGTAGGTGCAAGATTGTATTTCTAATCATTGAGATATACAAGGAAGGGTTTTACAAGGCAACAAATAAAATAGATTGCAAAAAATTAGGAAAACAATCAGCATTGTTATTGACTTGAGCTTGAACTGTGTTGGTTGGAAACATTGTTGGGCAAAGACTCGAATTTAGCTAAGGCTTCAACATACGACTCTAGATGATTTGAATTTTGAATTGATTTTGAATTGATACAGCTAATATAGATG
The DNA here is from genome assembly GCF_009389715.1 of Phoenix dactylifera. Taxonomy (NCBI): domain Eukaryota; kingdom Viridiplantae; phylum Streptophyta; class Magnoliopsida; order Arecales; family Arecaceae; genus Phoenix; species Phoenix dactylifera. The sequence goes on from NW_024069748.1 coordinate 19,954, forward strand.
AGGAACATAGTAGTGTGGTTGCTCACCTCCTTTCGGTCATTCCTAATGCTGGCAATGGTACTAGCTGTGTAACACTCGCGGTCGTAGCAGAGGGTGGAAGGGTTGTTTTGCCAAGTATTACAGTCGGTATTGTTTGAAGTCAAGGTGGTGGGCTTAGTCCAGACGAGGGCACTCTGAAAGGTGAAGCCACATTCCGCGGGTGGAATGCAGCATCCTGGCTGAATAGAAAATAAGAAGATAACACAATTTTTTAAGTTGAACAGGAATTAAAGTTGCCTAGTATGGGAGTATTAAACAATGCATATGTTTAACTAAACATAGAATTGTGCAAATTACAAATGGATGATCTGGACAGTATGTTGTTATATTTTATATACAAAATGAACATAACTCTAAGCAAATAAACAGCATACGTTGTGAAGCAAATAAACTAATATGTCTCCATTCAATAAACTAAGAAACTGCATGAGAGAGAGAGAGAGAGAGAGAGAGAGAGAGAGAGAGAGCACATGAAGGTGCAGAAACACTTGGATACAATATTGCAACAAAATCAAGTTCAACCACCACCTAAAAGCTCAATAAGAAAAAAAATCTGAAGGACTACAATAAAACTAATATGCCTTTGTTCAATAAACTAAGAAACAGCATAAGAGAGATTCTCCTCAAAATCACTGCCTTTCATAGAAGCAAAATTTTAGACTTGTTGAAGAAAATTTTGATCCATTATTTTCTCTCTTTTTCTGCCTAGATTTTCTCTTTCAGGTGCCAAAAAAATGAAAAAGAAATTTTCGTCTAATAAAACTTTTCTTTCACTTTCTTAGCAACCAAGTAGAGTCTAAATAGCACAGCCACAATGCATTTTTTATTTTTTAAACTCATTTGTCACAATTTTACATCCATAATTTGATCTAGAAGTATGTACAAAAACTTACAATATCAAAACTTACATAGCTAGTAAAGTCTCGTGGTAGTTATACTAGAGGCTTCAAATCCCACCTTCACCAAGGACTGGGGAGTTATCGTATTTGAGCAAGGATTGGGGAGCCACCTCCGTCTCGGGGTCCCCCGGCGGGCATCCCCAACCACACATGAACCAGCCATAAATTTGTGATTGTATGGTGGAGGGAGCTCATCCTTTCCTTGTTGTGTAGGATTGGAGAGGGCAGTTGATTGAGATTTGTGTCATGATTTCTTCTCATCCCCATCTATTTGCGCACATATCCCTTATTATGCTGTCATACAAGCACGCAAAGAAGCTTCTTGGATGCTCCGCGACCCGCTCTACCCGCTCCCGTTCCCAGCTGTATTCCTGGGCATCTCGCCGTAGATCTGGCAAAAGCTTCCCAAACAGGCCATCCATGTGTCAAACTTTTCTTGAGATATATTTCCGAACAAATTAGGGAAGACTAAAAAAATTCTTTCTCCAAAAAATAAAGCTCGAAAGAATTCAAAAAATTATTAATATATAATGTAGGCTGATATCTTATGACGTAATCAACTATACTAACTAAAAATAATTAGGATGGAGATTTTTTTTTTTTTCATGTTAGCGCTGGATAACCAATATCGGTACAAATTTAATAAATTCTGATAATATGAAAACCCTGGATGGTAGGCAGTGTCATAATCTAACCAATTCTTCCTACATTTTGTTTGACATCTTCTTCATGAAACTTGCGCTTCTTCCATACATGGAGAGAGGTAGAAGGCCTAGCCTTTTTTTTTTTTTAATATATCGGCTGCCCACACTATTCTCGCATAAACACAGCCAGCTGAATTTATAAAAAGCGTGCCAAGTCTAAAAAATCCCTACAGAATGTTGGGCAGTAAAAGAAGCGACCCAATCAATAGCTCTATTTGCCTTTCGAAATATATGCAAGGTCCGGAAAGCACAAAACTCCTTCAGCATCAGCCGAATGTCACCTAGAAACAGGTGCTCCGCTTCTTTCCGCCCCACCTTCAGCATGCGTTCAATCACTACGGGTGAGTTCCCCTAAGGATGATACATCCCGTCTCTAGCACATCTCGCCCAATCACCTAGGCTTTGCACATCAAGCAAATAATGTCATTCCTCAGCCACATGATAACCTTTTACCAAAGTCATAAGCTGATCTCGTTCTCTGACCACCAATTTAGCAATCACCACACGAATTCCTTCCGGCCAGACTTCATTGATACTATTCCCTTTCTTTCCACCACTGAATTATTGAGAGTATACGAAAGAAGGCATCAAGAATGATAAGAGTTCTGTGCACTAAAAGCAACCGCAAAACCAAGTGATAGTGAACAGTGATATAGAATAAGGGGTCCTAACCGCTTTATATATGAATTCAACTAGACAACCTACAGCCAATATAATGATCCCAACACGACATGAAAAATATGAAATATAGTAGTCACTGAAGATGTCCTAAGCTAATCCCAGTGGAGTAGCAGCTAACATCCAGAATGTACAGCAAGAAAAAAGAAAAGGAAAACTAATCAAAAACAAGGAGCAGCAGGACGAAGAGGCCTCATCGAATCCTGCTGGCCCTCTATGGGTATCCTTTCCATCCGCCATAAGCATTGTCCCGCCTGTTGTTCCTGAAGGCACAGCAGCCGATCGAGTAGACAATGATAAGGAAGACAAGGACTATGATGTTGATGATCGCAACCTTCTTCCAGTCATCCTTGATGTTGGCCAGCACACCAGCCTTGCAAGATTGGCAGCTGTAGCAAAGGATGGAAGGGTTATTATCCCACGCATTGCAGTCTGTGTTGTTCGATGTTGAGTTGTTGGATTTAAGCCAGACAGTTTCACTCTGATAAGTGAAGCCGCATGCTGTGGGTGGCTTGCAGCATCCAGACTGAATAAAGAAAAGCATATAGAGGTCATAAGGTTTAAGCAGACCAAGAATCAAGAATTATCAAAAAGAAAGAAAAAAAAAAGGTAGACCAAGAGCATCAAGAGATTCATCAAGAGATGCTAAGCAAATATAAGACAATACAGTATGTGTACAGTAAAATATGAAGCGGTGCAAATTACAATCGTAATTCATGATTGTAATGGATCACCATGACGATACATTGTTCTATCAGGAATTTTAAAAAAAAAACACCTTTGGAATGTTAAATGAAGATCACTGTGCTCTTATAAATAAGAGAAACACAACCAAACTGATAAAGTAACATGCTTTCTGCTATGTAAGGCAACAAGAATACTATCATGAGAGGGCCCAGGCACATGAAGAGCAAATGTTCTGGAATCATAAATTACTAATTAAAAAGTTCAATACGCAAAACAAAAACAGCACAAAAGCACTACCACCTGGATATAAGATATATAAGACCACACTCTGCGATTGCATCGAAGAGGTTCGTGTTTACATTATAAAGCTAAACAAAAAAATAAAAAGTGTAGTAACCCTAATGCATGCATTATTTTTGTGTTCAAATCCCCACATGTTTGTATTCAATCACCCAGCACGTATGCTACAATCAAGGGTAGGTAATTGACGATAACTCAGAACCACACATTTTTCCAATGCAAGTTAATATCTGCATATAAAAGAAAGTTTGAGAAACAATTAAGTAGACCATGATAGAAGGTATTTTGTTAAGTCACGCACTTAAAACACGTAAAACATGGGGAAAAAAATCAGATCAGGAAGAAAAAATCCAGATGGAATTGAGATGCATCTGGATATAATAAAGAACTCAAGCAAGAAACTTCATGGAAAGTTTACAAAAGCAGTGCATGGTGAGTCAGCCTATGACTGACCACACATAGTCAAACAAACCAGAATCCAAGGTGTTGGATTTTGGAACCAATCAAGAAGAAAGGTGATAAAAAAAACACAGCAAATTAGTCACAAGTCTAGTTGAACTGTTAAAGATTGCAAGGAAACAGAAACATTTATCTGCAAGAAAGAGGTAATATTTCTCTGCAATCTCTATAAGAGACATTTGGATTTACTAACAACCCCTAAATCAAGAAACCACAGATGATGATTGAACCAAAAGACAGGTTGAAAGATTCAAGAAAACAGATAAACCCTGCAATTCAAAAGGAGTTGATTGTGAAAAGGCACCTACTTCTCAATCCAGACGGCATCATCTATGGGTGGGAAAGGAAAGAATGTTAATATCATGAAAACTAACAGACTGATAAACTGCCTGGCAAAGTTAATTTTCTTAGAAAATCCAGTTTTTCATTTGTTTGTTCCAAGAGAAACTTAACAAATTTGAAACTTTCATCCCGAATATCTGAAAAAACCAACGGAAAAAAGTGGTAGTTTCCGTTTTCCTTTTCCCTATATCTAATTGCTACCGAACAAACCCTAAAAAGGAAAATAATTAATTGCAGTTCCCGAAAGAAAAGAGAAAAGTGCCCCTTTCCAACCGTCTAAAACGATACAGAGAAAAGAAGACATATGGCAGTTACGGACTGTCTAAAAGACGAATTAAATTAATGAAAGCCAAACATGGAGCCCCAACGGACATGAATCACTCGATTTAATATTCAAAATCCGAATTTTTTTGTTTTTTTCTAGAAAGAAAGCTCGAAAAAAGAAGGATCTTAAGAAAGGAAGTATTGCACAAAAAAAAAAAAAAAAAAAAAACTGGAACCAGCGTGAAAAAAAATGTCAAGAGAACCCCAAACCAGCGAACCCCTAATAATGGGGCAAACGGATGAAAGAAACCGTAACCATATACTCCGAGAAAACCACCGATTAAGATCTTATACCAAGCAAGACCGAAAATTTCATCACGATCCAATTCTTTTAGAAGCCCAAAATCTCCAGATGAAACTAATTAATCTATAAAGAAAGACAAGGAAAACAAAAAAAAATTAATGTTCAAATCAGTATACCTGAATGGGAGAGAGGCTGCCTTGGATGAACTGATCGAGGGTCTGGTTCTTCGCCTGCAAACGCTGGCAGACCTTGCTGTCCTGGAGGCAGCTCCGGATCTTGGCCCAGTTTTTGCCGTTGTTGACCCTCTTCTGAAGCCAGTTGGAGTAGTCCCCGAGGCGGTACTCCTTGTAACCCCGGCCAGAGACGACCTCACCGGCGCCCTTGTTGGTGACAACGAAGGCGAAGACGGTGAAGCAGAAGAGGAGGACGATGAGGAGGAACATGCAGAAGAGGTAAACCCAGAGGAGCCAGGAGACGCGGCAGCAGGCGCCGACGAGCCCCGCGAGAGAGACGACCATCAAGAACACGCCGACGGCGATCACCGGCCCCTGGAGAAACTTCTCGCAGTCGGTGCTCCCCCTCGTCGCCAGCCATATCCCGCTGCCGAGGATCGGGATCGACAGGAGGAACGTCAAAAAGTTCAGGATCCCGATCAGGTTGTTGCTCAGCCGAAACATCTTCTTGATTTCTTCTTCACCTTGGGCCTATACCCACCGCGGAGGACCAGAACTCAAAGGTAGAGTTGGGGAGGGGGAGAGGGAGAGGGAGAGGAGCGGAAATGAGGAATGCGTTGAAAGGGCGAAAGACAAGCGTAGGCATAAATAGCGACCGGGGAGTCGGTAGCGTGAGTGTGTAATTGGGGAAGGCCGCGTGGGAGTTCAAACAGGAAACAGCGAACCGCGTGACGCAACGCGTACATCAGTTTCCAGGCAATGGATGTCGTGGACCTCGTGGTCGAACGGATAAGTTAAGCCTTTGGATGAGTTTTTAGCGTAACGGGACGAGGGGATGGGGATATTTGAACCAGATAGCGATGGCTGAGGTCATTTGACTGGTGGCAAAATAAAATTTTGCTACAAGCTTTAGTGAAGGCAACGAGAGCACAAGGACAGTTTCATTAATTAATAAAACACATTTAAGCACACAAGTACTGTAAAGGAATCAAATTTTTAAAAAAAAGGGCAAAGGTAGTAGGAACTATGCACAATCTACAGAATTCGACACATCCGTCTCACATAACCTTCAAATTCAACATGTGAGCAAACCATAAATGAGAGCCCTGCATATAGCGAAAGAGTGTCTGCTTTGAGATGACCGCATCAAGTGAATTTCGATTGATATCAAGGATTAATCCACACTTCAAGATGTACTATGAGATAGAAGCCGTTCCGCAAAATATTATAAAATTTGAAAAAAATCAAAATTTAAAATTAAAACCTTTTATAGTGAGAAATGGGTTTGAAAATTGATCCAGCACACTTTTTTATTTTTCATAAGTATCCAGGCTAGCACACTCAAAAACTATTTTTGAATATTTATGAATACAAATCTAACATATAATTTTATAATTTTGCAACCATTTTGCTGGTTGCATTGATCGAATTTATTAATTTATAGAATTTTTAGCTTAATTATTTAAATAAATGTTTAATTAGATTTGGATTTGATTTGAATTGTAAAAATTTAAATGGGTTGGGCACGGAAAAGATAAATTTTATGGATATTCTAATCGGTTTCTATTTGCACCAGAGCCAGCGTTCAAGGAGGAAATCGCTGTGGAGCAATGATGCTACCTCCCATGTGAAACGTTCAAACTGTCCGGTTGTAATTAAATCCAATAATTAGGTGAGAGCGCACCGTCCATTATTCTACATTTTCGACGTGACTTGTACGCGACCACGGCAGCCCGAGCACCGCTGAGTCGAAAAAGTCTTCTACCTTTTTGAAGGAAGGAGGTATGAGTATCGGACACCCTTCGCCGCATGCGGTTAGGCTGTCGCTTCGTTCGTAACCGCGGCGAAGTTAACACATGGCGCAGCGAGTTCGCCTTAAGCAATCCTGTGGTTTTTTTTTTTTTTTTAAGCCTGTGCCTTATTTATATATATATATAAGGCATGAAAACATAAAAAAAAGTGCAATATATAATCTCCTATTCTAGCCACAGCTTTTTTTTAGAATGATTAGCTATATACAAAGTTACCCAATCTGCTAGTTCTTTGAACTCACGATATATGTTTTGTCTATAAAACTATTCCATTATTGATCATAATTTGAATATTTTTATTTTTGGCCAACGAATTAAACCATAGGTGGCAAGACGATGAGAGCAAGTTTTCAGTCACCTCACTTGCCAATTTTGATCGACTCCCACTCCATCAATTAAATGCGCCTCGTATTGCATGTATAATTGCCAGGAAATCGGGGCGGACGCGGAGAGCGGACACGGTCGAACAGTTTGCCCACGCGTAGGAGTAAATTCGCCTCATATTGCATGTATAATTGCAAACGCGTTGTATTGGATGTATTAAAGGAAGGAGCGCCTCGTAGGTTGACCACCAGCGCCAAGCGCACCACAAGATGCTTCCCAGAGTTGATTTGCTTTCTAATGTGTAAAAATAAAGAAGCTTGCATGAGCATTAGTAGATATGAAGCCACAAATTCATTTGATTATTTTTTTGAATAGCAAAATAAATATTTAAAAAAATAATTTTTAAATAATCAATTTTATCTATGGTAGATACAAAAAGGAGTAGTCTATGATGTTTCTCCTTTGGAGTGGTTGTGCCTGCCACATGCAAGTTTGACCGGCATATATTTGTTTCTTGATTACGCTCTCTCCCAATGAAGGCACAAGCTTTAATATCCTACTTCTTTCCCTTCACAAACAAACAAACGTAGCCAAAATATGACTTGTCTGAACAAATAAAATTTTGCATATTTATTATTTTTATCATAGTTATTATTGCTGGAAATTGGACCCGGGGGCGACCGTCGGCCGGAAGGGGGAGGCTCCGCTGTCTGGGTGGCGGGCGCAGCACGTCGGCGGCAGCGTCCTCCTGGAGTCCTGCAGGAAGCCGGTGGCCGGGCTGTCCGGCGCCGGCCCTCCGATGCTTAAGTCAGCGGGAATAGATATGAGGAAGATGGAGACAGCCAAGAAGAGAATGCTCAGAGAGTGAGCCAGCCGGAATCCCCCTTTTGAGTGGGGGAATTTCCCCTTTTATAGGGAGGCCGGATTACCTGTGACGTGACAGAACAAGTTGTCTGTCGTACGATTGGTCATTAATGTCCGATTATGTAAGTCAATGTTATCACTGCAGGAGATTAGGCCGAAGCCCAAGTTGTCGCAGGGTCGCCATCATCTGCAGGCATGCGGATTCGCCGTAGGACTCGATGTCCGTGGGCAACGGGAGCCATACGCTTTAATTGTTGAGTAAGCGGAGGGCCTGCGGAGGCCATACGCTTTAATTGTTGAGTGAACCGGAGGGCCTGCAGAGGCCATGCATATTAATTGTGACTAGAGAACGTAATCTTTTGACCGTGCCGCGGTAAGGCGTGGTTCCAGCGTGCAACTCAGGCGTCCTCGAACCAGTCAGACTACGGGCCAAGTCGGTCGACCCCGCTCGGAGGGGGTCTGCTCGGTCGACCCCGCTCGGAGGGGGTCTGCTCGGTCGACCCCGCTCGGAGGGGTCTGCTCGGTCGACCCCGCTCGGAGGGGGTCTGCTCGGCGAAGCGCGGCGATATTTTTCCCCCTAACACTACCCCCCGACTTCCGAGCTCGAGCTGCTCGGGAGTTCGAGCGCGGGAAGTAATTTTGGCGGCGTTAATGCGTTTTTTAAGGAATTTTGAATTACCGCGCGCTTCGAGACGCTTTTAATAGGCAGCGTCTCGCCTTCTGGGGTCATTTCATCATCCCCCCCTTTTCGTTTTTCGAAGCGTCCTCGCGTCGTGGGCTCATGATGAGACCACACGATCCGACGCGACGCTTCTGCGTTCGGGGTGTCGGTTTGGAGTGAATGCGGCGCCTTTAATTTTTTAAGCTGACACGTGTCACGATCCAAGCGGAGGGGGAGCGTTCCGGTTCGTCGATCTGGGCCGTCGGTGGGGGTATATATATATATATCCCTTCGACGGTCATCTTCCCTAGTTACCTGTCTTCCTCCTGTCTTCTCCTCAGTCCGAATCGTTCTCCGGTGAACTTCCAACAGGCCTCGTTTATTTAATCTCGCTTTTCCTTCTTTTCTCTCCTTTCCAATGGGTTCTGGTCCAGGCGAGCTCGGGTCCACCATGAGTGAGGCTGAGGTGGAGATGGCCGAAGAGTGGTTTTTCCGCAGCGAGGGTTCCACTTGGAGCCCGCCGGACTGGGGGATCGGGTAACGAACCCCCCGGTAGGCCGGATCGGAGTGTACCGAGAGGCACTCTGGGCCGGCCTTCGGTTTCCTTTACATGGGTTTTTTGAACGAGTTGCTCACGGAGTACCAGCTGGTCCCGGCGCAACTCGCTCCGAACGCATGGAGGACCATTGTCGGGTTTCCTATCGCTGTGCCTGTTGCACGGGATCCCGACCTCTGTGAACGTCTTCCGGCGACTTTTCATGTTAAAGTCGAACCCGGGAGATGGAGAGTGGCTCTACGTTGCCCTTCGGTCGGGTCGGCCACTCTTCCACGGTGCCCGTCGTCCATTCACGACTGGAAGAAGAAATTTTTCTTCTTGGGTTCTGAGCGGACGTGGGGTTCGACCCCAGGTGGAGGCCGAGCCTGCTCAAGGCTATCAACAAAATGCCAAGGCTTTCGACGCGCGAGCAGAAAGTCCTCGACGCCATCCGCCGCCTCGGAAACGGTATTATCCTGAGCGGCCTCATAAGCGAGGACGCTTTGGTGAATGTGGGCCTGAGCTCGGCGCGTCCTCAGGGTAAGAGCAATAATAGGAAGCTTCTCTCTTTTTTTTTTTTTTTTTTACGTTCCGCGTCTATTCTGCTCGTCCTTGCAGATATCGCGAAGATGGTGACCAAGAGCGAGGCATTGTACCGCTCGGTTCCGGAAGAGAGCGGCTGAGCTCGGAGGGGAGCCGCTTGAACCGAAGAAAAAAGCCAAGGTCGCCGCCCCCGGGTCGGCCTTCCGAGGCTGCCCGAAGGGAGAGTCAAGCTCCGAGCCTGCAGGCTCGGGGGGGCGGCATTGGCGCTTCCGTGTCCGGCGCCGATTTCCCAAATCCCTAATCGGCCTCCGTCCGTCCTGAGGGGCCGGCACCTGAGCCGGGGAGCAGTCAAAGGGCTGCGAGGCCGGAGGCAACTGGGTCCGGCCGTCCCGACCCGGCGGGGGGCCACGAGCGGCGGTCCTACGTTGTGGAGTGGACGCTATTCGAGGACGAGTCGGCCCTCGAGAATATTGAGACGGCGCGGCAACTTTTCCGCGTCGCGCTCCTTCCGGCCGACAGGGCGAGGATCCAGTCGATGAGCCAGAACCAGTTTCTGGACTCGGTCCGCTTCTCTGCGTTCGGGTAAGTTATTTGTTTAGCATTCCTTGCACCTTTGGTTCTTTGGTCTAACTTTTGCCTGTTTACAGCACCTCCACGAGACCGAGACCCTGATCGCCCTCAACGCGGACTACCGAGACCGAGCTCGGCGGAGCTCCCAAGCGCGGGAGGAGGCCGAGAGGAGGGCGGCGGAGGCCGAGAAGAGGGCGGCAGAGCTCGAGCTCCACAAGAAGGAGCTCTTGCTTAGAGTGGGCGCCATCGAGGATGAAGTCAAGCTCGTGTCGATGGCGCTCGA